>NC_092704.1:26156319-26456319 GCF_964275005.1 Diadema setosum | reverse complement strand
TGGGTTTAGAATGGAAGAGATAATACAATCGGTATCTTTTTACAAAGGAGCTCGTGTGACAAATGTCAGACCAAGTAATATCTGTTCCAATAAAAGTAGGAATGTGGTTAATTAATGCTTAATACGTTGCCTTCAAGTTTGATTCTAATAATAACGTAAACAGGCAACGTAAAGTGTTATTCTAAAACATGTTCTATTTGGCCTTATTGACCAGAATACTTGAGAATAAGAAAAAAAAAAAAGATAAAATTTCGTAAAATTTAAACATGAGAAAGTTTATGAATCATAAAATGTTTGCGCTTTGCAAGCGTTTTACCGAAGAGGAACATCCACAGCCAAACTAACCATTAGGATATGATGACGAAGTAATCACCAATTTGTTCTTTTATTGGTTTATCTGGTTTTGTTGTGTTTTATATTCTTTTTTTCCAACTACAGTGACAAATTCATACAATATGGACAAAAAATAAAGATCAATACTGGTACAGTGTATACGAAATGTCAATTTAGTACAGACTGTCCCTGATCATATTAATAACATACAAGAGATCGACATCATAAGCAGAGCTTAGGATTATAGGGCCACATTATTAAATACAATTACATTACCGTACATGTATTCTTATAATTAAAGGGAAACGCTACAAGTTGTGCATTTCTAAGGTATTAACACTGTTTTACCGTTTTTATTCCTAATGTGTATATTATACGGTTTTGTTTATCTGGTTATTGATTGCGAAGGTATTACAGAAACTACATACCACCAACCCCCCCCCCCCCACCCCTCGGAGTAGGTCTCTATTGCTAATATTTGGATTAGATAGTGTAGCATCATTTACCGTGCTATCAAAATGTATTATTTTTGTCAAGGTCAACCTCGACATGGCATGGAATTGCCCTCAAAAGCAGAAACATGGGGCATCGGAGCGTCAAAGTGATTGGTGGTCTGTCAAATGACGACGCTTAGAACGTTTTAAAAGCGCCTATATAGCTCTGCTGTCAATATTCCAGGCGATTGTAACAAGGCGTAGTCGTCGACCTCATGATTTTACTGTCAGTTTGGAGCCATTAACCCGCTTCTGCACTTGACTCCCAGCGACCTCCATAAATACACCGAACCCTTCTGGCGGACACACGGATTGGAGAGGAAGGGTGGGGTGGTCTGGTAGAGACTATCCTGGCCTGAACCTTGGGCGTCGAGTGCCACTACAGCTCCGTACCCTCGTAACCCTTAGTATTTACATTTGTTTTGCCTTTCTCCCCGTTCAGTCGTAAGTCGTTTTCAGTCTTTTATGTTCTTATTTTCCATTCTTTATCTCTGATTCATCAAGGCTATCTTTCATGGGAGATTATGTACCTGCAATGAAGCTCCTAAGTACGTTTAACCAACTGTTTTCTTTTTATATTCTTTTTTAAGAGGAGGACAACAAACGACCACTACTCAATTCGTCAATATTACCCTTGAGGTGAGAATGCACACATCTTGCTTTACCAACTTGCGCGTAAACTAGTACGTCATATTTCCCTGGAAGAAGGTCACATACAAAAATGACTGATGTTGTGGTTGTTGATGTTTAGTTTTTTAAGATGCTCACTTATTTGTTTGGTTGTTTGATTGTTTGGTTTGGTTTGTTTCTACATTTTCCAACATTCCAATACATCAGTAAGAATAATCACTTGTCAACGTTACTGAAAACAGAATACACAACATAATTGACAACAGAATAATGTTAACAGAATTCACAGCTCTATTATCAACAATAACTGATCAGTGGCAAATAAAAGGATTATCTTAATGCATCAACTCGCACATCGTAAACCTATGCTTGAAATGATGGTGTCCTGAGAATGTAGTATAGTGACAAGTGGTATAGTGTTAAGTGGTATAGTGACTTAATTTGGATAGTACTTCCTTGTCTTAGCAATTCCAGTTTTAATGCACCACCCTTAAAGACAAATTGTCTTCCTGATAGAAACTAGACAATACAATTACATATACGTCTAGATGACAAAATAGGTCTCCGTTAGGATACGTACATGTACTATAAGTAAAATTTAAAAAATGCAAAACGTGCTACATCGTACATGACATATTATTTCTTAATTTCTAATTATGTCAGAGTCTTCTCTCACGGCCCCATGATTGAAGTTAAAATATAGACATTTAATAGTCTCCATCAGAGAAAAACGAAACAAAACAAAGCAAAAAAAAAAACAAGACAGTGACTAGTGGACATATATGTCGTGCTATTTTTACTTTTTTTGCATTAAACTGTACAGTGCTCTTCTTACATGGGGGAGCACCATTGATAAATCCATATTTTGATAATTATGATTTTCCAAACATACGTATTTTGAAGGAAAATCGATCCATTCAACTGATAATCACATAACCATAGTCATTAAGTTTACAAGGTGAGCCTCTGATAGTGTCGAAATGTCAGTGACACCACGAATTCATCATTACCATTCCTTTCCCGCAAAGACATCAATACCATGTCATTTTCAGTACGCGTACAAGCCCAGAATGACAACAGCTTAATAACCAAGAGCACGAGCATCGTAATACATTGATTGGAGGAGGGGGGGGGGGGGTAGGCGAAAATTATGGATACCTTGTTTTCACCCCCATCATGCTTATTATACATTCAGCGGCCAACTCTTTGCTACAAAGGCATGCGAACATCTCTCTCTCTCTCTCTTTCATAGGCTATGTTTAGATATCAGGATAAATAATCGACAAATATGACGAGATACAAAGATGCCTCAGAGACAAAATAAGATACTAACGGACGAGCTCCGGTGCTGACTAAATTTGGCTGCCCCTTAATTGATCGATCGTTTTGATGAGAAGCCGTGTCGATAGGAAAATGCTATGAGCACAGTTCGGGGGACTCTATACGCAGTGAACCTAATGTTTGGCGCCCCAAAATTATGTCGTAATCGAATTACGGCCCGGTGTAGAAAGCTCTCCTCTGAAGCATACTAAATCATTTTCTCAAATTCCTTACTCCTTTTTTCCCCATTAATATTATTATCATTATTTTTTTTTTTTTTGGGGGGGGGGATTATGGTTTACTTCTACGTTCAAAGGTGCAATCCCTAAACTCTTTACAGAAACCTCAACAGAAATAGTTATTAAACGTTTGGCAGGTATAGCGCAATGCATCGTTGAACTTAAGAGTGCGGTTTACTTTCTTTCAAAAACACTACATTTGATACATTTGACCTCTTTGTACAGAACTTTCGAACGTTAAGCCTATATCATTGATTTATCGTGATAAGGGAATGCATCCTGATAAAGTTTGTTTTTCGTCTTTTCTGAATGCGATGCCGAGTTGATAATAAGGCCCTCTTTGGTATTAGAGGCATCACTATTTCGATTTTCACATTAAATATTAAGCTGTCAGCGGCAATTCAATCTATATCACAAACATCATTCCATATTTTGTCAATTGACATAGAATACGTCTTTTTTTTCCGATTTAAATTATGGCAACTTAAGCTTTGATAATGACATTACTACCCCCAGAACTTAAGGTCTCGTGTTATTATCTGCGAAAATTCATTAGCGTCTACAGATTAGCTGAAAGCACTAAAATTTAGTTTTCATTATTGAATACATTAATTGTGCTTTAATTTTCCCTTTATTGTTGTATACGTTCGTGCAGGGTTTTGAGTAAAAATGCCATGTATACTATTTACTGAAATGCCCCGAAACTGAAAATGGCTTGCAAGCTATACAAGTGTTAGCCGGAGGCTGTTTGCCGAAGTGGCTCAAAATTCACACGTTTTGAGAGAGAATTTTTATGAAATTTGACACCCAATATTCGCCCGTAATGAACATAAAGTAGATTCAAAAGTGCTTTATTCCTGGAAGAGTTCAAGAGTGGTTGAAAGTTCATTGGCACCTTACAAATCGAATATCCTTACTTAACAGGGGTTGTCTTTAAACCACAAGTATAACCAAGAAGGTGGTATAATCTCCTTGGTATAACCATGTAGCTCCATGGTGTAACTACACTCTCGAAAATAGAAATAGAGGCGTCATTATCACATTCCTCACATGGAGGGCAGCCAGTCTATTGCTGACGTCAGCAAAGCATACATGACTGAATTTCGATATATACATGGCTTTGGGTGTCAGCAAATTATTTGTACTTCGCTTGGTTTCGACAAAGGGTTTTCCTTAACTTTTGCAGCAACAATGAAAGAAAGAACAGAAAGAGAGGGAGGGAGAAAAAAAAAACCACCTTCTCTGTGTATTTCCTTCGCGAGGTGAGCAATAGAAATCCAGCTGGCAGGAAAATTTCTATTTTTAGGTACTGCTTCTGCCCTAAGTCAACATACAAGTCTCTTTGAATGCTACAAGCCAAGATTGTTCCTTCTCAAAGAAACCAGTCCATTGACCCCGCGTGGCAGGTTTCAGACTGTCTTGTGGCTGCATGTCCATTGACCTATAGTGTGTGGTGGGTTTTAGCTGGTAAGACAATTTTGAAACATATGTTTCTTTGTGTGTGTGTGTGTGTGTGTGTGTGCGTGTGTGTGTGTGTGTGTGTGTGTGTGTGTGTGTGTGTGTGTGTGTGTGTGTTTAGAAACCAATGACGTGCCAGCTCACGCGTACTGGCATTTAAGGGTAAGCATGAATACCAAAAATTAATATCAATATCATTACGTTATGTCCGACTGTGATTTCTTGATTTGCACTTTGATGAGATGGAAATGCTAGACGTAATCATTGTTTATTTGTTTAAAGTATCAAATGTGTTGAATGTGGTATAATATGCATAAATATATACATACGTACATACATACATTATTATATACAAACTGTTTCCCTGGATTGGAACGAATAACACGTTCGTACAGCAAAATAGAATGGATAAAACACACACACGCACATAAAAACACAAAGAAATGAGTACATTCGCATAACCCACACAATAATTCTGTGTAATTTATAAAGATGCAAAATCTGAGGTTTTTAGTAGGGGACTACTAAAAATGGCATCAGCGAAATAGCTTGCGATGTCGATAAGAGTGCAGCTTCACGGATTGGGAGAGAGAGAAAGAGGGGAGAGAAAGATGGAGCGACTGTACAGGATACTTACTGCAATCAAGGAGGTACTAGGCAAGCCTAGTACCTCCTTGTTGCAATATGCATGATGTCGAAGGCGTTGTTATCTGTCTCCTCTTTTCACCACGTAGCTAAAAATAGCAATAATTGTTATTGATAATAATGATCTCCCTCTGCTCTTTAAATCCCCCCACTTTGTCATTCTCGGTTATTCCGAGCACGGAGCTATTTAGTATTTGCTTATAACAAATGAAAGAAACACCCTATTATAACAGCTATACGACAAGTACAGCCCTGGTGGTCTCATCAAACAGACACGTTATAGATAAATGGCAATATTGATGTTTCCCTCCCCCCCCCCCCTCCAAACAGTTCCACCTCTGTTTCCCCTTCTGGCCCTGAAAGGCTTTCATGCAGGTCAGAGTAATATTTCTCTAACATTCACTATTAAAGTCATTGTCCCGCTACGCTTCTGTCTCACTTTGACAAATCCAAAGAGGCTTTTTCTCCTACTATTAAATAATAACCGTGACTGTTTAAGCGTGTATATGAGAAATCGTCGTTTTGTTTGAATAAGTGGTATTCATGGGTAATTATCTTGTTTTTTTAATTCTGTATGACCACTTTGTATGTAAGCGTGCAGCGTTGCAAAAAGAACAACATTATCAAGGACACGGCTAAATGGGATGGAGTGAATAAAAAGAAATGGAATTGCACGACCGTTATTATCAGATATTTTGATGCATGGTCTTGTATGCACAACTCATAACATGAGATATGACATAATCATGTTATGTTAACAATCTATGTTTCTACGCAATGCATTCATTTCTTATATGAAGGGAGAGAAGAAGAAGGGGGAAGGAGGAGGAAGAGGAAGAGATGATAGATATGAGAGAAGAAATGACAAGAGACAAAAAGGGGATAAGATAAATGAAAAAGGAGAGGAAAGGAAAATGAAACAAGTGATAAATGGTAGTATCTTCGAGCTTTTTTCACCCCACATCTATGCCTGTACGGAACCGATTCTGCTTTATCCAGATCATTTAGAACGATTGTTGCAACTAATAAGAAAAATCGTTAATAAGAAACCATTTGAAAGATCGATAATGATGGTAAAATGCTGCCCTCGTAATGTGATGACAAGAGAAACATCGCGTCAAAATGACTCCCACACGAAGTATAATCTTGTTTCTACAGACCACCGGAGCAGAAGATTGAAGACGACAAAATGAATAAGAAAAAGGGGTAGGTATTATTTCTCATTGTATGCATTGGTTGGGATTATATACCTCAATAGAAAACAAACCCTCTTTTTGATCCCCGATTTGGCGGCTACAATCGGTCACCTATGTCTCTTGTCTGGTGGGACAATGAATCCATTAGGAGGAACTTATCAACGCTTGGTTGGATCTGTGTCATAGGGTACGCTGTTCCCTGTTTATATGTGTCCCCCGCCAGTGTTCTACTGCCAGTGCTGCATGTTTCCTGCACTTAGTTCAAACAAAATAATAAAATCATGTAAAAACACATAAAAACACCAAATTACCCCTCGTTTAATTGTGGAATTTGTTACATAGAGAGCAGATTTGATTTGCGTAATTTCACACAATGTCTGCAAATTCGAGTGGGTGAGGTGAGGGAGAAAGCATAAGAAAGCAAAATGGAGGAGCATGTATATTTGCAGTCTAATTGCTGTCTAAGCCAACATTCCGTGAATTTTAATTCAGGTAGTTCAAGTTTTATAATACGTTATTTATGTATAATATTGACGGATGGCATTATGATTTGACGTTATTATACGCATGTCACGTTTTCACGATCCGTAGTATTTTCAGTTTTTAAGGGATGATATAGTTTCGGATTGGATGAGACTTCAGGTTTCTAACATTTTTTAAATATATGTGACCGTGCACCTCAAAACGAACATAAAGTCGCACACACTGATTTTGTGTGAGGACTGAAAATAAGTGAAACGGGTCAACCTAGCCAAACTTGACTTTTTCATATTTTCTGAAAGAGCGGGTCTTCTTTTACATTATGCTAAAATTTGGTATCATAAAACGGGCAGGAAAGTGTGTTTTTTTAGCAGTTTATCTCGAACATTTTTGGTAGAATAGTGTGATTAGGTGTGTCTTTAGAATCCCGTTTTCATTTCTGAAAAACCTTGCCACACTCTTCACTTTCAACTCTAATCACTTTTGAAAGGATAGGGCTACTGCTTTGAAATTTGGCATTAATTATGGACAGATTGTGTTAATGAGGAATGCTTAATTTCAGTTTAATCTGATAATCCCTTCATTGTTGTTACTCTGGTGGTTTACTTCCTGTTTTTTGTCCCATTCATCGCACAGCCAGCACGGTTTGGTAAAGATTAAGCGCTTGAATAGACACTGTACTTCAGAGCCTGTTTTCTCAGTTCACACTTTTCCTGAGTTTGTGCTTTCTTTCCAATATTTAGATAGGTTAGGAGAGTCCATTTGAATTGAATTATACATCATTTTAAAGCTTAAAGTCTGCTCTTTCAGAATATGGTGTTAACTAAAAATTCATGTCTGGCGACTTTTTGTTTGTTTTGAGGTGCAGGGTCACATATATATATATATATTTTTTTAGATAATGAGAAACCTCTTATGCAATATGAAATAACATAATCGCTGGAAGAAATCAAAGTCTATTTGATAAAAAACAAATGGTTTTGAAATGGCTGATAAGAAATTCAAAACGAAGTGATCCTAATAAAGGGTGGGATCCACCTTTTATTATGACCCCTTTGCTTTACTTTGTTTCAGGATATCTCAGTCATTTCAAAACCGAGTTTTCATCAAATAACACTTGAATTCCTCATAGAATTGTATGCTCTTTACCATTCATAAAGTAGTTTCTAATTATCTCGCAAAAGAAAAATAAAGGCTGAATCTTCATATCAACCAATACTATACCATCCCCTTATTAAAGTGTATCACGAAATAGGGACAACTTCTCCATGTCTTTTTTTTTCCTCTTGATTTTCTTGTATGGACCACTGTGGACAAAGTGGTGATCAGATATCCACGCTGCTTGGTAAAATAGGAGTCCCCTCAACCTCTTGCCCTTGTGTTGTTGTTTAGTGTGAGATAACATTAAATTTACCGGAACACAGGACCCGTTGTTGCACGTGGAAACACAATGGGTATAATTATTCTTATGTCAATACACAGAAGCTGAAGAGCCTCCCCAAACACTACTGTCTGTTCTTCAACTGTGAAATGAAGATTAAAAAAAATAAAAAAAAAGGCCTGCTAACAAGCCCCTCGAAAACAACAACAACAAAGAAATCGTGATAGATGTCTCTGTCTATATTTCGTCATTTGATATAGGGCTTGCTGCCGGCCTATTATGCTTGTCAATGTGTTGAGATTGACTACTGATGTCTATGCAAACTCTCAATGCGCCATCCATCCAATCTTTCAATCCTTCCCCCCCCCCTCTTTCTCCCCCATATCTCTCTCAGTTTCTTTTTTTTTTCTCTCCCTCTCAAAGAATATAAAAAAATGGTAGATACATTAATGCGTTTGCGTTTGTTATTACTCATTTATATGCATCGATGTCTCGATCTTTCGAGACGACATAAAATAAATTAGATTGATGAAAATACATTCTATACGTGTTTGATACATTGAAATAACCCACGCAACCTATCGAACTATATACCGTGAAGAAAACATTACTAATCAAGGTAATGGTATGAGTGTCATCTATGGAAGACCTGGATGAGCAATGAGATAAATTCATAGAGAACTATAAATGCAAGGGAGAGAGATGAGGAAAGAAGTGAGAGAGCAAGCGGGGGCATACAGTGATCACCAAACACCAGAAGAGGACCGGAAGAGTCAGTGGCATACAGGAGGAGCCAAAGGGATACTTTGAATCTCGACAGAGAAGATTGGAAAAGAGATACCGAGTGCTTGCTCCCCATTACCGGCGATCTGGAGTGTTTAAAGTAGAAATCCCAATACGCGTCGGTGATCCGTAGAGGACGGCAAAATGGAAGAGGGGGAGAGGGGGAGGAGGAGGAGAACAAGCTAAGGAGCGAGATAAGAACAAGTTATGGAAATTGACATCAGATGGAAATATCATAGTCAAACATACAAAATGAACAACAAGGAATCATTGAGTCATCTGCAGTTGCACATGGGAAATAACTGATGTTTCTTTCACCAGAGGAGACGGGTAGATGGAGAAAGAAACTTCAGAGAAAGGCTGACGGAGGAGGAGGAGGAGGGGAGGGGAGGGGAAGAGGGAGGGAAAAAATAAGCTTGGGAGCAAGGGGAAAATAATAAGCAATGAAGATTGACATCAGATGAAAATAGTCCAATATAAAAAAAAAAAAAAAATGAACGACAAGAAACCATTAGGTCATCTGCAATTGCACATGGGAAATGACTGAAGTTTCTACCGCCATCCATCCCAAAACCCAAGATGACTCTTATGCGACACTGTTGATTGTACTTTTAAATTCGCGATCTCCTACTTTTCCCTCCCCAAAAAACTGTAACATACGGATTCCATCAAAAAAAAAAAAAGACGAATTATAAGAAAAGATCGTCAATCCATCAGTATGAAAGTCAACAGCTGCTAAAGCTATGAAATCCGATAGCGCGACGTCTCAAGAAGATATGACGTACAAAAAGAAACCAACAAGATACATAAACAAGAATGATGATGTTACCCCTTACCGTTTTTATAATATTGCTATTTTGTTTTCTCAATCAAATAAAAATGTTGACAGCAAGTGACAAAAACATCATTGTTCATAACATGTCAATGATTGTGCTTTATCATGTTATTGTTTTTTGTTTTTGTTTTTGTTTTTTGCTATTGGTTACATAGGTCTGTTGAATACAACGGATACCGAATCAATGTTAATTAACTCTTTGTGTGCTACATTTATTTCCTGTCCAGAGGTCTATGTGTGAACTTCGTGCATTTTGATTCACTGGCACAGAAAGGCTTGAATTTCCGTGAATTAGGCACTACAAACAAGATAAACATAATATTGGAAAGGATTGGACAGCATTGACAAGATCAGAAAATAGAAAACGTAAGCGATATTTTGAGTACGTTTTAAGGAAACGTGTATGCCTTGTTTTAACGGAAGTGTTAGTAGGATCTTTTATCCATTTTATATCTTTGTCAATGCTGTTTTTCGTTTTTCAAAACATGCCTATGTCTCTCAGTAGCAACACGATACACATGATCCCTCTCAGCCTTAGAAATAAAGAGAAGGAAAGGAAGAAAATAACACAGAAACCCACAAACAAACAAGCAAACAAACACAAATATTCTATGCCGAGAGAGAAACGAAGAGAAATAAGCAGGAAAACAAGCAGGCGCATTTTGCGATGCCTGTAGGGGAATGTGCCTTGAATCACGTAAAAGCTTGCGACAAGTTTACACTTTTCTTGAGGTCCAACAGGGTATATTACGTTCTAGGAAAAGGTGTACGACCTGTAATGTCAACTCAAGGGTTGAAACGCGAGCTTCTAGTGCACTCCTGAAACGCTTGTCCAGGGCTAGTCTAGTTTCTAGCATTGTATATTATATCAAAGAGGAAAATTGAAGGTTGGTCATTGGTAAGAAAAAAAAAGACAGCCATTAGAAAGTTTCTTTTATCATGATGCATTTGTTGTATATGCGTATGTACGTCTATGTGTGTATGCGCGTGATTGTTTGTGTGCTTGTATTATTTAGCGCAGAGTTATGATTATGCAGCAGCGAGGCAACGGATCGTTGTAAGAAACATGGCGTAACAAACTTACAAATTGTTCATTAAAAAATAAGTAGAACAGCGCAACTTTCTGACTGATTTCAATAGATAGATAGCTCAAGGTAACACACAATATCTTACTACATAACTATTCAACCGGAAACATACTAAATGTTTTTGCTTTAATTTCTTTGATTTCAGTATCTCGAAATTATCCTATTCTGAACTCTGTAGTTCGGGCAGTAGCCTCGTAGAGGGAGGATGTATTGATGCCGCGGCATGTCGTGTAGCTAGATTTATAAACTGCTTTGTATATTTGCCCCGGATTCCTCTTCCAAGCCATTGATTCAATTTGAAATAATAAGCATCAAAGCCGTTCTGGAGGGGGTGGGGGAAGGGGTGGATGGGGTGGGGGAGGGGGCATCGAAGGAGAAGAGAAGGGAGTTGACGAAGAATTCCACGGTTGAGTGTAAGCCGAACGAAAACGGACTAGGCGCATCTGATTTCTACGGGTTGATTAGAAGTGAAGGCAATGACATCGTCAGAGTCTTGAATACAGGTTTTACTTCTCTTTTTTTTCCCCTTCCAACTTGAAACACATTCATCCAACGTCTTATCTCTAAAAACATTACTTGAAAAAAGAAATGGGGTGGGTTAAAATATTACCGTTGATTGCATACGCCTTGGCATTCTATATACTACCGCTTGTACTCCAAGAATGTTTGTTAGTATAGAGGTCCATGTTGTTCCTTGTCTGAAAAAAAGTGGGCGTGGCCACATCTGTCTACAAGTCGCTTCAGCAGGAAATTCTAGAATTGGAAGACAAGTGGAACATTTCATTATTCCTATGTACACAAGGAATGTTGTGCACAGTCATTTTATTACTTTATTCTGGTGTTTTGTACGACATTGTATACCTCTGGGCTAGGTTTGTTACATACACTAACTAGCTCACTGTAAAGCGTACCTTCACAATAATACCCGAGGGAATTGAGGTGCGGTGTTCTAAAATCACTTTTGACATCACACGATGATTATGCAAACGAAATGAAATGGAAATCAATGGAATAAAAAAAACACTACAATAATTTCAAACTTGGAAAACAAATCCAATGAGATATATAGGAAGGAAGAGAATATTATGTGAAGGCCCCGAAGTTAGATTCAGTGGCATGACAACTAGAAATTACCTTTCAAGATCTTCTACTGTTTGTGAGTGTACCGGTCATTAGTGTCACATGGTTGTATCTATAATATTGTGACCATAATGCAATATGGGACCTTTTTCTTTATAAAAAAAGAATAAGAGAAAAATATTTGGAATTGCAATCATGAGAATTATGAGCCTCATTCGGGAAATTCGTTGTGGCGACATCTTCTTCGGCCTATATCAAATCAGGGATTCCAAAGGAATTTATACACGTAGAAACAGAGCTCAACCAGTCCCTTGGTTAAATATCTGTTGTTATGATTTCCTTTATTTTCAGTTTGGGTCCTGTGATTTGTGTCATTCATTACCCTATTTATTTATCTTGCTGAATAAAACACTAATGACAAAAGGCAAGCGACAAACATAGCAATATAAAACGTTGGGTATTCCGCGTCATTTTACTGTAATTGTTTTGCACGCAGAATATAATTGTATCATTCTCTCTCAACCATAATTATGTTGTAAAACGTCCATAAAGCGTGCATCAAAGTGTTGGAAAATAAAATCAAAACAAAAAGGAGGGAAGACAGCAAGAAAGACAGACGGACGACATAAGAGGACAAAAGGAGACACGAGAACTTGCATGCGTACACAGCTTCGCGAGTGATTAACTCCATCTTCCAGTAAATTCAAATGGATACGTAGAGTATTTTAAAGGCGTAATCTACCATTTGCAGATGAAACAAAGACCCAGCATTAGTGCTTTAAAATAGTTCTAAAATGTGAGCAAGGGATAGAAACAAACACTGTAAAAATTCGAGTAGGTAAAATCGATGTTACGTATTGTTGAATATACACAATGTGAACAATATTTATAATAAAAATGTTTCCAGACTTAACCATCTACAGTTACAGTTTATTGAGAAAAATACAGATATCTCCTTATATTTTAGGCATTTTCGTGCAAATTTTATATGATAAGATATTTTGTGGTACAACAGACCTACACATATGCATTATGTGTCATATCTTGAATTTTGTTTAAAAATCACTGTTCACAAAGGTAAACAAGGACTTTAAGTCACTACCAACATCTTATCCTTAGAACGGGCCCCTCAGTTCTGTCAGTGTTTTTTTTTTTTTTTTTTCACCTTATCGATTCTTAGATTTGACTCTTTCCTTGTCTGTCGTCTTCAGCGTTTCCAAGGCAACGTGTCAACTCATGCCCTCCCCCCCCCTTTTTTTTTTTTGTTCATTTCGAGCCAGTGATTCAGTCTCTGGATATCCGTCTCTCGTTCTTCTCTCCCACACACATTCATCTCAACCTTCTCCCACTTAACACAATTCAAGAGGATCTGCTCGATTTTAGCATTTTTTTTTTTTTTTTGGGGGGGGGAGGGGGGTAGGTAACTGACAGATCGAAACAGTTTAGTATCTTTGTTGCTGCATTTGTGTTCTTCATAGTTTGTTGGGCATATTCACAGTCGTGTTGCTATGGGTAAACAACTCCTCATTACCGAGTCAACATATTATGGTAGTAGACTTCATGTCTGGGGAATTTGACCTGTAGGTGATCAATTAATGAGGAAGGGGTATATTCTTGATATTGTCAGTGACGGTGTGATCATCATGTTGTTGTTGTTTTATTTCTGCAACGGACAATGGTGACGATAATGAGGATGAAGATGATGACGATGATGATGATGATGATGATGATGACGATGATGACGACGACGACGACGACGACGACGATGACGATGATGACGTGAAGATGGTGATGATGATGATGATGATGATGATGATGACGATGATGACGATGATGACGACGATGACGACGATGATGATGATGATGATGGCGTGAAGATGGTGATGATGATGATGATGATGGGGATGATGATGATATGGGGAGTGTGATCATCAGGCTTACAAACACTTTAGATGATAATTTACAAAAAAAAAACAAAACAAAACATAGCCGCGCTGCTATTAGGACCTATAGGATTACAGGGGTGCAAAACTAAGAAAGTGAGATCATACCACATGACGAACGACACATATCTAAAGAATGGGCTAAGTATCCAGTAAGTTCAATTTGTCTTCAAAATTTGGACCAGATGCTCTAAACTCCAAGTAAAATTCATCAAACACCGATACAGCAACGACATTAAAGTTGCACCTTAGGGATGTGTAAAACTATCTAGGAATTGGGATGACTATCTTTGTCTACAGTAATCCTCCACTTGTCCTACAGTTTGTACACCCTTCCCCCCCCCCCCCCCCGCCAACTCTTATTGTATTAATTTGCACCCTTCTCCGCCCACACCTAGCGAAAGGAAAGCCCGCAAATAAATCCAGGACAAAGAAAAGACGTGCTTAGTAAAACATTAATACACCGATCATTCCCCCTCGCGGGTCCAAGGTGTGAAGGTAGACGGATGCTGACCGCGCGTACGCCACACGGCGGACCAGGGTGTGAATGTACATGTCATTGCGGCTACGTGCTAAACATGTTTGCAACTCTTATCCACACTTCAGCAGTCCATGACTAGATGCTCAAATGGGTCATGACTATTTCGAAGAAAAAAAAAATCATGGAGATCTCTCTCCTTCCCTCCATAATGAATACTCCAAAGTGAAATCGTGTCAGATAAAGGAGCTAATTTCTTATTAAAGGCATTATTTACCATTTGCAGATGAAGCAAAAACCCAGAGCTTTAGTGTTTCAAAATAGTTGTAAAATATGAGTTAGGGATAGAAATAATCAATGTAAAATGTCAGTCAGAACAATGAACGTTAAATATTGTTGAATATATACAAAATATGAACAATAGTTATAATGGAATTGTTTGTATAATAAACCATCTACAGTCATGGTTTATTGAGAGAAATAGTGATATCTCTTTATATTTTAGGCTGTATGAAATGTTTATATGGTAGGATATTTTGTGATAAAAGTAACTGACCTACACATATGCATCAAATATGATAACTCGAATATTTTTTTAATCACCCAATGGTACCTTAAGAGTTCCGTATTCGACGGTAAATCTCACAGCAGGTATAGAAAACCAACGGCCACAATGGACACTCGCTGAAACTCCACTTTAAACTCAAGAGAACCTGTTGCAACCACTCATTGACCGGGTCGAAGGGAGCTTCGCCACACGAGCCTCGCACCCTGACCACAGGTGGTGTCTGCATCCAGTGCGCCCGCGGGGCAAGTCATCAGTTATGCCAACCAGCTATGCCCAAACACATGTCCTACATGTATTACAAAAAGGTCGCAGAGCCATACAGAATTCCCATTGGGCAACGAAACGGGATGAAATCCCCATGCACTTGACCAAGATTCGGGATATAGGTACTTGTGTAAATCATGATAAGCTTGCTGTCGCATTATGATTGCTATTCTTCACGTTACTCACTCTTTAGATAATGTATTCGTCATCTGTTTGCCTAGTCGCTGCTGTGGTTTGTATGAAAGCCTTAGAAATCCATTCCAAAATGTTATCAATTTCATAAGAAAGAGAGAAAAAAAAAACATCTCTGCAGAACAGTGCAAAAATGCTCAAAATTGGATAAGAAATAAGGACGTAATAAAATTCTACAATGTATATATCTTTTTTTTCGAAAAGCATTTCTTGACCGGTCATTATGAATATTCAAATCAGCAAGTTGATGACGTCATGCTCTCACAATTTCTTATCTGTATTATACAGAAATGACACAAATCTCACATTTCAATTGTATAAATAGAAAACTTCCCGCAAAAGAACCCAAAACAGACAAAGAACAAATGCTACTTCTCAACATTATTTAGCTATGGGAATATCTTTGTACCTGTATTAGATTTTTTAAAAAAATACATTTTTCCCGTATTTCATATATAAAAAATTAATACAGATGAACAATTGTGAGGGCATCGGTCATCATCATCATTCTCTTTCGTTTTTAATTTGTCTATTTCTGGGATGGATTTCATCTTTAAATGACCATGAAAGAGACTGGCAAGGGTATCTTTCCTTGTAACCGAAACATTTTAAAGGGATGATACAGTATTGGTGGAGATGAGAATTGGCCTTTTAACTTTTTGCGAGATACCAAGAAAACACTTATGATATAGTACAGAATATACCATTTTAAGAGGAATTCAAAGTTTATTTGATGAAAATCGGGTTTGGAGTGACTGAAACATCCAAAAACAAAGTAAAACAAAGCGATCGTAATAAAGTGTGGGTCCCACACTTTATGAGAATCGCTCATTTTTGGATATCTCAGCCATTTCAAAACCAATTTTCATCAAATAAACGTTGAATTCCCTTATAGAATTACATGCTCTTTCATATTTCATAAGAGGTTTCTCATTATCTCACCAGAAAAAAAAAAAATGTTAGAAACTTGAAATTAGGTCTCAACCAAAACTATACAATCCCTTTAAGCAAGCTTGTACGACTTCGTTTTACTGCAATATCGACAAGAAATTGATAGGGTATGATTTAACATTTATCAATTTTTTCTTCACAATTAATTACACCCCTTTCTACATGTACACGGCATGTAAGCCAGATATAACAAAAATACACGCAATGTCACCCCTCCCCCCACAAAAAAAGAGAGAATTAGTCCCTAAACAAACATAGACATTACACGTTTTTCGTGCTATTTCGCATAGATACACCATATCCGCAATCAAAAGAAATGACAAATTCATATTATTTGTTTAGTTTTGAGGTGTGTGCCTGTGTGTATGTGTGTGTTTTATTTAAAATAAGCAACGACCTATATTCCAAGAAATATATTATCATATTACACGCAGACGGCTGGACGAACGCGAGGCATCCGGATAAATACACGGTATATACGCACCAGAACAAATACATTACTCCCGTCGTGCAAACGTCTTTCATTACGCCCTGTATGAGACATTTAATTTCGTTGACGACTGTGTATACACTTGCAGCAAACACGGGCCGTGCACTGTTTGCAGAAATTACAACACGACTTGGCCCCCCATGTGCGGCGTCGCACGCGCGACTGAACGTTACATATTCCCCGACTTGATAGCGCTGCGGAATTGACAATGTGTCCCAAATGCAGTGGAAGAAGTAGGAGTAACGCCGCGCGGATTAGGTTTCAGCCCAAGTGTGTTCGATGCATTATGGAACACTGTTTGCCAATTGTGAAAATTCGGTGAAGGTTAAATAATTCAAGTGTGAAGCAGTATGTTTTCTTCTTCTTCTTTTCCCCTCAGGTTATATTTCATTTTTAATTTATTGCCTTTTTCTTCCCTAAAACGACAGGGGTCTCAATGATTTAAAAAATGATAGCAACAACTTGAAATAAATGCATATATATTTAACTTTTTTTCTGTTCACTTCCGGAGTTCGTTTGTTTGTTGTTGTTTCTTTCAACAAGTATTTATATTTTGCTTGAGTTTGAATTTGGAATTAACAATTTGCTTACTCATGTTTTCAGTATGATTGACGCACGCTATCCCAAGATAGATGGTCCCTGTTGTTCGTATCATTTTTGCGATGTCATTACCATTTTTCTCTTGTTTCATATTAATGTCTTCTTTTCTTTCCCCAAACAGGTTATGGTATCTAAAAGGAGACGGAGATATGTATTCGATGTCACTCCCTGCAGACTGCCTTCAGCGAACGCAACTCGTGGGCCTCAACACGTGCGTCTCGGTGGCAAGATGATCGCAATAAAGCGGTCCCTTTTTTCCCGTCTTGTTTCGGTTGGTTTTTCGTTGCTGCTGCTGTTGTTGTTGTTGCTGCTGCTGTTGTTGCTTATTTACTTCTGTTAGTCTTAAATGCACGTTGAATAGTTGATCAGGTCAACAATCTTCACGCTGCACAATTCTTCCTTTGGAAAGTTGTTCTTACGTAAGAATGGAAATGATACCATCCTAACAATTAAGATTAATAAGAGATTGGTTTGATAAACACATTGCAAGAGCTATGTTGGTGCTATACATTTCAAACTATTTTTTAATGTCAACTAAAACACTTAAGCTATTCTTACATCTGGATTTGCACCTGTTAGGTCCTGTTAGTTTTTTCCTCCATTATCTATCACAAGTTTCACTAATAAAAAAAAAAATAATATGCAAAATAGCATTCCGAATGAGATATAATTTGGAAACAGGAGATAAATCCCTTGTTTGGCGTTTATCTGCCAGGACTGTATAAAACAACAACAACAGCAACAACACCGAGTAGTTTTGTGCTCTCCGTTCGTAATGTATAAATCCCGGTATTTCTGAGAGCAAAATGGTGGTGAATCTTTTTTTTTTTTTCTTCTTTTTTCCTTTCTGTTCCATATCTACCCGAAACAATCTCATCACAGCGAGTACTGAGTGCACTAACTTTATTTGAATATGAACATTTTATTGGCATTTGATAAGAATAAGTGTACGGTATTCGAGAATTCAGGCCTGCGTTTCCGCGCGTTTGGCAAAGAAAGAGATAGAGATAGAGATAAAGAGATACTAGTAGATACAGTGAGGGGGAGAGAGGGGGAGGGAGAGAGCAGGAGAGGGGGAGGGAGAGTGAGAAATTCAGAGAAGAGAATTTATTTACAAAGTCATGGCATTTCTGATAAATGGTGATGATGACGATGATGATGATGATGATGGTGATAATGATGATGATGGTGAAGATAACAATAATAATATTAATAATAATAGCAATAATAATAATAATAACACTAATAAAATGATAATTATAATAATATAAAAAAGAGTGAAATAATCTACAAAATAGTTTTGTGCTCTCCGTTCACAATGCATTAATTCCGATATTTCTGAGAGGCAAATGCTAGAGAATCCTTTTTCTCTTTTTCTTTTTTTTCTATTCCATATCTACTCGAAACAATCTCATCACAGCAAGTACTGAGTGCACTAACTTTATTTGAATATGAACATTTATTGGCATTTGATGAGAAAAAAATGTATCGTGAATTCATGCCCGCGTTTCCGTGCGTTTGGTAATTTAAAAGAAAAAGGGAGAAAGAAAGAGAGAGGGAGAGGGGAGGAGGGGGCAGGTGAGGGAGAGTGAAAAAGTCAAAGGAGAATAGTGTGCATTTGCCTCGTACCACGTCAAACCTGACAGAAAGATGGGTTTTTCGTAATACATTTACAAAGTCAGGATTTCGTTTTTTAATATAAATAATGATGACGACGACGACGATGATGATGATGATGATGATCATACTATATATGATCATCATTATTATTATTGTTATTTGCATTTATATGGCGCATTATAATCCAAGGGGTGTGCGGCTCACACCTAATGGAGGTAAGGATAGCAAAATTGGGAAGGGGGGGGGGTATTGATTGTGCAAACGATGTATTAGGAAGCAACGTGTAATGAACAATGAAATAATTAACACGTTTATTATAGACATATGAATACAATATATAATGTATGTATATATATATATATATATATATATATATATATGTAATATATATATATTTTATTCCATAAATATTAGAGAGAGAGAGAGACAGACAGACAGACAGATAGGGGGTAGGGGTGGAGGAAACAAAAGAGGAGGATAAAGAGAAAAAGATACATGAGCTTGAGCAAAAAAAAAAAAAAAAAAGTTGATTTAGCCGGGGATTATTGTCGACCAATAATCTTTTGCCTATAACATAGGAAAACGCGCACTTAGTTTTTGCGCAATGAAAATCGATTCCAACAATCGGAGCAAAGCTTCGTGGAAAGAGTGCACCATTTTTCCTACCTTATTGTCTCTCCTCACTGCATATAGGATATCTATCCGTCGTATCTTTCATCATTTCCAATTTAACCGAAATATGAGGAATTTAACTCTCTCTTTGAACGATTCTATGCCGATGAACTGAGCATTATTTCCCGATGAACCCCGTTCCCTGCACTTGATTTTGGATGCACATGATATAGGATCGTTGAGCGTATTGCGAAGAAACATGATAATGTTCGTGATATTCAATATTTCTAGGAGAAGTTCACCCGTCTCCTGAGTGGTCCAGGAGCTAGCACGAATATGCCGTTTTAGATAACCTATTGAAGAAACCAGGAGAAACAGTGGAGTTACCTTCCTCTTTAAACATTGGAAAATGTGCCTGTTGATAGCCATTTGGTAAACAAGAGTGCATTTTCTATTGCTTGTGTCACGCTATTCATTTTACTTAATATGAAAATTAACACATTCTATCCGTCGGTAATTTTGAACCCCATATTATGCTCATTACTGTCTGAATATAATGCACATGGTGTATAGAACTAATGGCTATAATCAAAACATTGTTAACAATTTGTGGACATATTTGAAGACTTTTCTATCAGTCCGTACACTATTTATTGTACTTAATACGAAAAATGACACACTCCATCCGCCGGGAATTTTACACCTCACATTACGTTCATTGCTATCTTTTAAAACATTGCTTGAATACAATGGTGTATAGAACTAATGACTACATGTGTAATCAAATCATCGTTAGCAATTCGTGAACATGTTTAAGGGTATAAGTATCTACCAGTTTGTAAAAATAAAACAAACGATCAATTCGATCTTCTTCTTCTTTTTCATTACTTGAGTCACTGGTTTCAAGAGGGGTTTTGTTTTGTCTTGTTTTCTTGTAATTCCGTTGTTCGGTTTTATACAATAACCCTGAAATCCGTAGAAAATAAAACACTTTTACAATTATGTCGGATTGTGTAGTAAAGTTGCTCAATGACTTGTGGACAAACAAGTTTATATTTGCATGTGGGGGTTCTTATTTTGTTGATGATGAAAATGAATGGTTAACATTTTAGTGTTTGCAATAAATTCATGCTTACTTTCGGCAGTTCGAGAGTCTTTCGTTTTCAGTTTTTTTTTTTTCTGTCTGTCTGTCTCTCTCTCTCTGTCACTAATTTCATGATTTCGATTCTAAGAATAAGACTTCTTTTTTTGGTAGATTGCTCCAATTCCGTTCCTCCCTATAAGTTTTAAAATATTTGTTCATGTTTCCATTTGCTCGCGGGGACCTTACAAATAAATACAACTCCCGTAACCAGATAGGCAATATTGCGAGTTATCGAATACATGGTCATGAACACTTCGCCTTGCAGCGTGCTTATTATTATTATTATTTTTTTTTTTGAGAAGGAAACTGTGATATTTTCCTTGATTGTTAGCTGATATTTTTCATGACAACAAGATGCCTCTAGGGTAGCATGGTTTATTTGCACGACGTTATAATGAGAGCCGAAAACGAAGAAGTAGTTTGTTCTCTGGTGGTCTCTATGCAGTGAAAATAACTTGTTTTTGTTTTGTTTTGTTTTGTTTTTTGAAAGCGAAATATTATTGTACATTCAATTTAGTCTTTATTCATAATCATTCTTTTTTTATGCCAGTGTCCACTGGCAATCTCGAGGAGAAATAAAATGAAAAATATATGGCAGAATGAAATTTAATGTCAATGACACAATGTGAATCAGTATGTTGCCTTAATCAAATCTTGACAAAAAAAAAACTTGATTTAAAATTAATTGATTTTAGATCTTTTCCGACTTTTCTTTACTATCTTCAGTTAAACGACCGTATGATAATGCTAGGTATACATTACGTATTAATATTAGTGCGGCACAATGTAAATCGAAGTAATAATTTGGCTTTCTTCATTTTTTTTTATCAAACTGTCCTTTTTTAAGTGAAATAATTAATGATGATCGTGCTGAATTGAAAGGAGATGCACGATATGTTGAAATAAATGCATGTATATTCATTGTAAATTGCATGTAGCTTCCTCGTTGTGTGTGTGTGTGTGTGTGTGTGTGTGTGTGTGTGTGCGTGTGCGTGTGTGTGTGTGTGTGTGTGTGTGTGTGTTTCGAAAGTGTTTGCATTCCAGCTCATAAACATGCGGGTGTTGACAGCACGCGCCAAGTTCAACGTTGCCATGGCAACGGATGCGATCCCTTGCACCTTGAAGTGGAAATATGAAACAAACTTACGCACCCTCAAAAAGAGACTACATGATTGTTTTTCGTTATAAGAAAGGAGAGAGTCCCATACAATAATAATTATAATGTAACATCACGTGGTCTAATAATGACCAGTTCTGATGCCATCAAGTTGTCATTTCTCCTCTTTTTCATCTACGTTGTTGGTTTCTTTTTCTTTTCTCTTCCTCAAGTTACTGTTCTCGAGTTTGAAGAGAAAGTATAAACTTCGTCAAATTCTTTCGTGTGATGTACAAATCCTTTTATGCGATGTTGAAGGATGAATTGAATGGACGGCGGGACTTATAACAACATGGAAGTAGCTCATACCAAGAATTTATAGATTTTCCACTTTCGAGGCTCATATTAGGCACAATTCCTAATTGACCCCTAAATAAGGTGGAAATTTTAATATGCAGTAATTATAGTATGATGATTGTTCTTTGGCCTTTTCAATATGACACAAATAGGAAACACCTTTTTATACTTGCAAACTCTGGGGAAATTTACTCAATTAAACCAGGGAGGTGAGACTCCATGATTAAACATTTTTATTATACCTTATGTAATCCGGGAGGTGAGAGGAACTCTCATTTAAGAAATGAAAGCTAACAAAACAAGAAAACATAAAAAAAATAACGACAGATAAGCAAGAGTTGACATAACAAATTCGATGAGTGATGTCATGGTCTGCTATTTTTTTTTTTTTCATTTTCATTGATTTTTTTTTTTTTCATTAGGTTCATTTATGATCTCCTATTTTTGTTACGTCATAATATAGCTCTTGAATGACGCGGTGTCTGTATCGTGACGTAATCATCACAAACGAAGGTAGACTTTGGAATGATTAGATTGATTGAACGGCGGATAGGATATCTTCAGCTCGACTCAAGCAGAGGGAGATGGGACTATAGTATAAAAAATAGAGCATTCCCAACGCCGTTCTCGATGCGACTTCACATCGCGAATTAGGGTCGTATTCCGCACACGGCCGACTTCGATGGGCTCCTTTTGACGAGTCCAATCAACACGAGTGCCACCCCGAGCGCTCCGGTATCCCGGCTCTGGCGAGAGTGCTAGGCCCTACTTAACATTCTATTGGGCATCGCCATCCCAACCATTCGAAGAAGCCTCGGAATGTCCAGCCCATGAAAACAAGACTTGGCCGCTTTAACCCGCTTTAACCCATGCAATCCGGGGAGGATTTGCTGCAGAAATCGTCTTCATGTTATGATCATATTGGCACATCTCATTGACCTCTATTAGAGAACAATTAGATAATCCGTTTATACAAAAACAACAACAACAACAAACAAACAAACAAACAAACAAACAAAAACCCTCCCTACACACACGCACAAAACTTTCTTTACTTCAAGTTCTCCTTCAATGTATTCCATCATTCTGATTTTACTTTCATTTATCAAAACCGACGCAAATATAATATGGTACGTGACTGCATTCCAAAAGATGTTCGCATTATCATTCCCTTTAATTTCATTTTTTATTATCATCAAGCTGGTGAAAGGGTGGGGTAAGCAATACGAAAGTATGGAAATCTAAGAAAAAAAAGAGGAAGAAGTAGGCCAGGCTCAATTATTTGGGAGGAGAGCTAGACAAATGGTCATGTTTGGGAAGTACTTGATAGGCAGCTGACGGTGAGTAAAGATATTGGAGAAGGGAGAACAGCGAATGGGAGCGATCAAAGCAATACCGCGTTTAAAGAGGAATTCCGGACCAGTTAAAGATAGTCTGTTAAGAAAAAAACAAAATCTAATAAGTACATCAGCGAAACTTTGATCAAGATTGGCTGATCATTGAGAAAGTTATGAAAGTGAAACCAATAAGCAAATGAGTGAGATGATGTCATCGTCGAACATTTTTGGCATAAAATCTTGAAATTTCCCATTTTAGTTTTGTTTTTGTTTGAACGCAATTATGTCCTAGTCTTAGATCTCATATACATGTATCTAAGTGGTCATCCTTTCTTGTTCAGCCATCATGTTTTTACTGTTTCACAGGAGACAAATTGAATAATCAATGGAAAACTGCGAGGTGTTTTTTCGATTTTGGTAAAATTTGCTGGTCTAATGATTATGCACCTAATGATCATAATCAATACGATACTTCTAATATTACTGCTTTTTGTTGTCATCATTATCATTAACATCAGTGTTGTTAGCAATAACCACAGCAATAATTGCTACATATTGATCATGATTAATGTTTGAATAATCCCTCATTACAACGATAATAAAACGTTCGGTTGTTGTCATTACAGATCGATGTCAGCTTCGGGGAATTTTGGCTTTGCTCTAGACTAGTACATTTTGCGGTGTTCTATCTACTCGGGTTCTGTCTAGTCCATGAATGATGAAGAAGCGTTTTCCAACGGTGTCTCATTTTTAAAAACGGGTGTCAGGGAGGCGGTCGTATCTGTACCGGGTTTGTCGGCCATGCATTACTTATGGGCGATCAAATAATGGCCGACGTGATTCCGGCACTCGCCGAGGAAATCGCTGTCATTCCCAGTATCACGGCTCGCCTACCACCCACTAAGCCCCGCTCTGTGTATTTTCAGCCCTGAACGTGAACAACTAATGTGATAGCTCTATATTGCTCTTTTCTACGTGCCCTCGTTGCTGCAGCGATTATCGTCTCGAGGGAGACCAGAATAGTACAGAAGCACCAAGGGGGTATCACACCACCTCCTTGGGAAGACATAGCAGTGAGGCAGTGAACGAGACAATGTTGACTGTTTTGACAAGATGAGGATAAAGAAACAAAAATGACAGTGGGGGGGGGGGGGAGTAGGATGAGATGGGAAGTAAAAAAATATAGTAGTAATAGTAACAGTAGTAGTTGTTGTTGTTGCCGTGGTAGTAGAAGGAGTAGTAGCACTAGTACAGTAGCATTAGTAGGTAAGTACATTGTAGTAGTAGTAGTAGTAGTAGTAGTAGTAGTAGTAGTAGTAGTAGTAGTAGTAGTAGTAGTAGTAGTAGTGGTAGTGGTAGTAGTAGTAGTAGTAGTAATAGTAGTAGTAGAAACTTGTGTTGTTGTTGTTGCTGTGATTGTGATGGTGTAGTAGTAGAAGTAGTAGTAGAAGAAGCAGTAGCGGTAATAGCAGTAGTAGCAGTAGTAGCTTTTGTTGTTGTGGTTGTGGTGGTGTGGTTGTGGACAGTGGTGGTACCTGGAAGACGAACTAGAAGAGGGAGAGATATACTATTTTGCCGAAAAGGATGGAGATAAATGGGGACACATTTCTTGGGGAGACAATTCAAAGTCGACATACTCCATCAGCATGACTGTGCAATGTGTGCGAGTCATTTTAAACTATTTCACAAAACAATTTGACCTGGCCGCCAGTATTCGCATGGGTAGGTAAGCGGAGACATCCAAGTTGGTTTCGTTCGGCGGTGGCCCGCCTCAAGTTTAGTCGAGAATCGTACTGAGAGCATACCGGTAGGTCAAGTGTCTGTCACGACGTGCACGAGGCCAGTTTGTTTGTCTGTTACTCTTGAGCCAAAATAGTATTCCAGTCAAACGTCCCAATCCGACGTGGATTCAATTATTTTTTTCCACTTCCCACAGAAACACAAAGTATATATATATATATATATATATATATATATATATATATATATATATATATATATTTTTTTTTTTACAGAAGTCAAACGCATAAAGTACATTATAATGTACAATGAGAGCTGTTCTTTTTATTTAATCAAGTTTGCAAAATACAACAAGTATACGGAAATACTGAAAAAGGGAGGGAATGCTTGAAGGGTGCATCGCCATCCCCCAAACACACGTAATACAACAAAACACTGTTATGATTAGAGGCCTACATAAAAAGCAAAATTACGAAACTAAGATGTGAAAACCCCTAAACAAACATCCTAGACATTAATGTCCCTACACTATTAAAGCAGCTGTCATGCAGTAGAAAAGATAGTAAGAGAGAGAGAGAGTGAGTGACGTGGATGAATTAATATTTTGCCTTGTCAAATTACAATCGAGATTGTATGTTCCACATTAAAGTTTATACCATTTCTTCATGACATACTGTTCGTACAGGTTTAACATGTTTGGTGTTTGTTTGTTTGCATTTTGTTTATTTAAAAAAAAAAAAAAGCTGCATTATGCACGAGCTACCACTTATCTAGCATTTCCCTCCTCCCTGCTAAAACCGACTACTCAGTATTCAAAACGTGTCACCAAAGCCTCTCCTTGATAATTGAGGGCTCTTATATCGATATTGAATGAATGTTATCCTAATTTCCTCCGAAATTTCATATAACCTGGATTATAGCCACCAGACGCGGTTGTGGTCTGACTGATAAAAGCATGAAACGCACTTTATAAAATTAGATTACCGACGTATCACATTAACAATGTGTTTGGCAGCGACATAGCTAATTACGTAGCGCGTCCTGTACCTGGAAGACGAACTAGAAAGAGGGAGAGAGATATATTAGACACTAACTATATAGAGAGTAGATAGAGAAATAGAGAGAATGGTATATGGATAGAGAGATAGATATATATATCATAGATAGATAGATAGATAGATAGATAGGTGGATAGAGAGATAGATAGATAGATGGATAGATAGATAGATAGATAGATAGATACATACATACATACATACATACATACATACAAACATACATACATACATACATACATACATATATAAATAGATAGATAGCGATAGAAAGATAGATAGATAGATAGACATAGATAGAAAGATAGAGATAGATAGAGATAGATAGATAGATAGATAGATAAATAGATAGAGATAGAAAGATAGATAGATAGATAGATAGATAGAGCAATGGGTGAGGGAGGAGAGAAAGAGAAAGAGAGAAAGAGAATTGATGTATCTTCACTTAACCCGTTCCATACGGGAACCTGGTGGTCTGTGTGTTAAGTCTATGGGGAATCTGGAATTCAGTGTGGAACGGGTTAAGTACTGGGATGTGTGAATGAAGCAATAATTACTATTCGTAAAACACATCAGTGAAAATTGAGGAAAATCGGACAATTCGTTCAAAAGTTTTCATTTTCTGAATTGTTTACGACATCACTGCTGGACAACAAGATAAAGAATGAAAAAAAAATTGTATATTCCAAAATATTACATTTTGTTATGGAAAGTACATTTCCTCGACTTGGTACTCACACATGTTAATGTTAATATTTTCATGATTATTCCCCTGTTTTCTGAAAGAGGTAAGTCAGGCTTTATCATTTCGGTAGAAATATGAAAATATGTTGAATTCTGTTTAAGTCTTCTTCATAATCCAAATTGATGTCCGGCAAGTGTCGTCACAATTCTGCTGTAGTTTTCTCATCCAGCGATGGTGGCACTGACACTTTGAAAATGCATAACTTTTGAATGGCTTGTCCGACTTTTACCAAACTGTTACTATTAAATGTCGTTCTACTAATACTGCTGTACTCACTCAATCTACACATAAGCCTATTTGGGTGACCTTGTTTTTATAAATGATAGACGACCAACCGTTATCTCTTTTTCTGTAGATTTAGAAGCACAATAATTGAAATTAACTAATAGCTCATTTGATACTGTAGAATGTCACAACTCAAAGTTTTCTAAATTCATACTAGCTGGCCACAACACAACTTACTGTTAACATACTGAAAAAGTCAAAAGCGAGCCGACACTGCAGCATAACTATAGTGAGCGTGTTATCCCTGAAACATCCAATCCAAATAAAAGTTAGTCTGATAAGAAAGAGTAAAATATTCCGAGTTCAAAGGTAAAATTTTGATCGAAATCGGGTAAAAAAAAATAACGAAGTTATGACGGGTGAAATATAAGGAAGTTGTGACATTTTCAAGTTTCGCTAATTTTTTTTTTTTGGAAACTTCAGTATTTTTCATCCGATTTCAGTCAAACTTTTAACGTTGAACTCGTAAGATTTTACTCTTTTTTATCAGACTAATTTATTTTTGGACTGTATTTATCCCTTTAACTGTTGATTTGAGCAGGTAGCAGAGACCGTTGAGTAAAAAAAATCGAATTCTTCGCAAATTTCACGAGAATTTGGAACATCCGGAAAGACATTTCTTTTCTAATGACATACAATAGTATGACAGGACCACGGAAGTATTTCTCAAATCTGAATTGTTTGCGTATTCCCCGTAAACTACAAGTATGTGCTTGAAAGGCCCGATATATTAAAGCTCGCACAGTAATATCATGCTGTACTAACCTTGCTCGTCACAGCTTGGTGTAACTAAATGCATTATGAAAGCCTTATAGCCCGCGGCTGTTGGTAAGTGGCAGAAGGGGAGACGTACGTCAAAACTATTTTGAAGGCGGCATGGTGGACCGTCCTGGCTTTTTTCAACTGCAAAGAAGCCGGCTGGCTGGCTTACCCAGAGTCGTCCCAGAAACTGTTCATTTTGCCATCAATTTCATTCCTCTGCACAAACATCTGCGTAAAGTAAGCGTCTGTTTTATGCTTGGCGGCCAAATACTCGGCCACGCTAAATCTTTGTTTTCATTTCTCTCTGCGTTCACTGTCGCGTAAATAAAGAAAAATACATCCAGCCGTCATGCTACCACGAGTGTCTGTTGTATACCTCCTCTATTTTTGTTTTGTTTTCCCCCCACGTTTTCGGGGCTTTCTTGTTATTTTTCTTTCCTTTTTTTTTTCAAATTGACGTACGTATTTCATCTTGGGGACGGGGGTGGGGGTGGGGGGTGGAGAGAGAATTGTGACGATGTTGTTCTATTTCATCCATGGATGACTTTAGTTGCGACGTAATGCTCCTGGCGGCAAATACAGAGTGCTTACATTATGGCGTGAATTACGCTCTCCTTGAAGTATTGAGGATATTTGCAGCCCTGGGGGTGATGTTTAGCTGATGAGGCATTGTGGGTAAACGTCACTTTTCAATGTTAAAGGTCCAGTTTACCTTTGGGAGCAGTGATTTCAAAAATGTTCAAGATATCACATTTGATGCGTATGTGTAGGTCTGTTGTATCATAAAACATCCTACCATATGAAATATTTGCAATAAAACCTAAAATATAAGGAGATATCAGGGTTTTTCTCAGTAAACCGTAACTGTATACGGTTTAGTCTGGAAACATTGTTATTATAACTATTGTTCACATTTTGTGTATTTAACAACACTTAACATCGATTATACGGATTCAAATTTTGACAGTGGTTGTTTCTATCCCTAACTCACATTTTAGAACTATTTTAAAGCACTATTGCTTTCATCTGCAAATGGTAAATTATGCCTTTAACTCCAAGTGTCGAGAAGACGCAAGTGAGCTCGGGAGATTTTGCATCAGGCTAATCGTATTGCGTGCTATACGTGCGACCTTACATGAAAGTTTTGGCGCGGGACGCAGCTCGCTCTTCTCGGGGAGGGCAAGGGCATCTCGGCATTGAAAGACGAAACGCGTATATGAAATACACAAACCATAAACGTTAGGTTTGCTGTAGAGCTTGCACAGTAATTTAGGTCTGGACGGGAGCTAACGAAACGAGCGAGTGATGATGCTCCCTTGGATGTTGAAGACGACTCGAAGAACCGCCTCCGGGGTCTCCTTGAAGAGATGGGCAGTACACAATCATGACGCGCGATGCAGATGACGTTATCAGGCCGCGGAGAATGGGATACCCGTGACGACAAACAATAAGCCTGCTTGGAGTTAGGTCATGAGCACATGGGTAAAAAAAAAAAAAATGACCTTTCTTTCTATCTCAGATGAATAGGCCATGGTTTATAGACACTTCACTCGTTTTCAAAGCAACACAATACATACGCTTGCCCAACAATTCGTGGAATTCATCAGTCATGTTTACATACAGGATGGACAGAAAGGTCCGTCAGTTATAAACTCTTAGCAATGTTTAGGGAAGTATCCATCTCATTATTTGCTCTGAATGTACATGAATTATCTGTTTGTTTGTTTGTTTGTTTGTTTTCCTACTCATATTGCCAAATATCACATTTGCCGTCAGACTGGTGAGCTGGCAAGCACAATTTATGAGGATTAATGGAGTAATCATAACGCCACAAATGCTTACATCTCAATAAGTATACAAACCAACGGGTCCTGTTGGCACAAAATTAAATGGCCTTTTTTTCTGCCCATGAACGAAGTGGAACCCCGAACTGGCGAACGACGAGGCATAATGACTAGAAGGTCTTAAACCATTACCATTACCGAAACATGTGCCGTTAAATAGATGTACCAGGGTTTACTTCGGAAACCACAGGTTAACCTGATGAAAGGTATCTGTATGTAATACATCCCTCCACCACCTGTAAAATACCTCCTCCACCTCAAGTACCCATCTATCGGTGCTACTCAGTCCTAAAATGATCAGACGTAGATGAGAAGCTGAACTGAGAAAACAAACGTGACAGTCCATCAAACAAACAAACAGAAGACGTTATTCTCAATCATCTATAGCCGCGATCACACTGATGGCAAAAGATCGAGATCATCAAGATCGCGACCTTAAACTTCCGCGATCTTTTGCCAAGTCAGTGTGACCGCGGCTTATGATTACGGTAACATTTTGTTACATTCCTGTTTCCACAATGTATTTATCATCATGTACCAAAGATTGTACGTTTCATTTGTTTGTTTGGAATATAGATCTTGCAAGTCGATATTAATGTTGTCAAGGGCAAGACTGGGGGGGGGGGGGGTCACAAGTTTCATTTCAATGACTCTTCATAATATTCTTTCTCCTGACTCTTACTTTATAATTACGAACAAATCATATGAGTCATTGGTTATCCGCATGGATAAACAAGATATCATTGCATTATTAAAGTAACGTCAATACGAAACGCTTTCCCTTTTTAAAGTCTTTTTTAAGTAAAAAAAAAAAAAATGGTACAAAGATTTCCCGCCCTCATATATCAAATATCAGTTGGCATATAAATGTACTTGCGGGAATGGCAGAAAAATGCTAATCGGAGAAGTTATGCACATGATTTTCCTCGTTCCTAAATCTAACTCTATCCCCTTCCCCTTCCTCCCCCTTTTCTTTCGAAATTTCTCTGAACGGTTGTACATGTATCTTGTAGAATCACGTCCAATGACAACTAAATTTATCTGTGAGGTTAAACCGAGGGTCGCAAAAACATTCAGTTTGACCTACATATAGAATTTCCACTGGGAGAAATTCGCATTAACATGCATTTTAGTTAAGATTTCTTTCACGTTCATTGTCGTGGAAGCTTTTCAGTGCAGTACTCCAGGTTTCAACAGCTTGGTCTATTCTAACCGCACACAATAATTCTTTTTTTTTTTTTTTTTGCTTGATATGATATTGATACTTTGTTCTCAAGAAACATATTTCACAACATTTTGATGTCATGGGTTAAATCATAATATGTCTATCAAACATTACAATCTTACGCACGTCTGTCACATAATGCACTTCGTTATTCTTACTTCTATTGTTCACAATATGAGGCTCAGGTTTTCTTTTTTTTTTGGGGGGGGGGTAACACGCAGCTAAAACCTATAAAAAAGTATTAAAAAAGTATCAACTTTCACTTGTCGACACATATTAAACGAATGAGATCTAAGCCTCGAAATTATGTATATTGAAATTGGACTATAACGCATTCAAAAAATGATTGAAATTAGATACATTTAAGGGGTGCATTTGATAGAAAAGGGAGAAAAGAGAATCTAAAGATGAGGGTTATAGTCAGGCATGCTGTGCAGAAGTATCAATGAAAACTTCTTGTATTTGCCAGGCAAAGCAGTGTTTGCAGGGGAAAAAAATATGTCCAGAAAAAAAAAAAAAAAAAAACTGTTCATATCTTGATGTCGGTTTTGTTTAAGCTGCCTAATTTTGTCAGTATAATTATTAATTAGAAAAGAAATCACTCTTCCAGGTAGACCAAACTTAACAAATATGAGTCGGTCAACCCATATGATATATTTTGAGCAATTACAGAGAATCCCAATCTGCAACTTTTTTTCTTGTTATGTGTGGGTTTTTGAGCAGGGCGGTCACATTTGCTGTTACAGCGAAAACTAGCTCAAATAGCTGAATGACCTTTCTAGTATCAGTGAAGTCTGTAAAGATGGTAATTCCGACCCTGTCTTCAATAGGGACCGCTATGTCCTAATTAAGCACTGGGATGTGAATTCCCTCTGTCTGCGGATTAATTATTGACGGTGCATGATGCCGAATCGACTGTAATTATAATCATATAGGCAACACCACTGGGTATATGTCAACATTAACGCATATTTGACGCAGTGGGAAGCGTATAATCTCAGCAACAAAATCGTGGGAGGGGAAAGGGAGCGTTGAAATGACGACATGTGACACTCATTTTGCAGGAAATACAAGCCTTACAGTTGGGAAACTCTTTTGAGCTCCTGCTTTGTTTGTTTTTGTTTTTATCCTGTTTTGCTTATTTCGGGTGTTTGTTTTTACATACTCTTCGGTACGTCTTTTGCTATTATCTAACAGCATCGGTACGTCTTTTGCTATTATCTAACAGCATCTGGAGGTATTTCTCAGATAAATTAAGTCGATCTTAAAAATGATCACCCTAAGATTATGGTATACTATGCGCGTCTTCAAATTCCTTAAAAAGAAATGAAGTTATAATTGATGTAGAAAATGAAGATGGACCCGGCCAATGCGGGGAGGGGAAGGAGTAGAGGGCGTGGCAACAACCATTGATGTAGGGTTCACACCTGTAAATATAATGGAATGTCCCTGACTGCTTCACAAAATCGTACTAAAGATACTAAAATAAATGAAGAAAAAAATAATTAAAAATCAGAAATGCAGTTAGGCAAAAAACTGAACAGTTATTGAGTATGAATTCCCCTACAAAATGCATCTTGGTTGGAAGATGAAAGCTTTTCTAATGGAATTTGAAGGGACTATATTTCATTGGATGCATGTACAGAAAATATGTGATTTTTTTTTTTTTTGATTGAGAATAACTGCGAACAACTGCGAATAATTGCGAACCCTTGGACAGAGTTTGAGCTAAGAACACACCTTTGAATTTGATGGATGAAAGGGTATATTTCACTTGTTCAGGTTAGTGAAGATGAACCACCTCATTTCTCCAGCTATTTTACTTTTTTTTTATTTTTAATTTTAACAAAGGTCTCTTTGGGGAAATATTTACCCGTGTGAGCCCCTATACCCACTACTGCAAACGCGGCCTTATTCGCAAACATGACGGCGCTTGAAAATAATGAAAAAAAAAAAAACAAGGAACAACAACAACGGCTATGATGTAATATGATCAAAAACACGGCTGTATTGTTTGGTAAATCAATGATTGCAATGAAATACAACAAAACAAAACTCACCGGAAACAAAAGAACAAACGCAGCCTCCTCGAAATAATAAGTTTCTTTACCTGCCATTGCAAATCAACGTTTTAATCCCATACAACCCGATTGTCATTACGGTGTATTTTATAATCTAATCTCCTCAGTGGGGTTTTAGTTTCACATTTTTGTTCAGTTTGTCTTCCATCCACAGGATTTCACTCTCTTTAACATAATCTGTGTAGGTAAGTTCTTCTTTTTGTGGTTTTAAAATTCCATCAAGTAACACTACACCACTCGATGAAACTGTTTAATATCGTCAGCATATTGAACACTTTTTGGAGGCACACTCATAATGTTCCCTAACACGTCAAAAAAAGGTGATTGGTCAAACAAAACAAAACAAAACAGAAAAACGACAGCAGTATAACACATTGTCTGCGCTCATATCATTTAGAAATTAGCTTAACTGTTTCATATAACCTTGCGTTTATCACTTTGTCAATGTTAATGGTAGTCCTAACGAGTAGTGTATGCCAATTTAATGCTGATTAAAAATATATGAATGTAATGTGTTTTATATTTTCGCGTAATATGTTGGGCTAGATGGTGATGGATGTCACCTTGAAGCAATTATACCCATTCTTACAATGTGTAAGGGGAAAAAAGCACAACACATATGCGACATAATGAAAACGTCATGAAAGTGCCTGTATCAAACAAGTCCTCGGTCCTCGAGTGCGCTGACGTTAAATGATCATAGAGGTGTCTGGTAATAATGATTAAAAAAAAAAAAAAAACATTACAGTGAGCATTGTTTTTTATGTGTGCTTTTTTTTTTGGGGGGGGGTTGTTTTTTTTTTTTTGTTTTTTTTTTTCAAGGAGGTACTAGGCGAGTCCTCTAGTACCTCCTTGATTTTTCTTGGGGCGATAAGAAACTAGCGGGGGAAACTAAATTGAAATCTTTTCAATTTCAATTCATTTCAGATCTGCAGCTTTTTTAAAGAATACAATGTACAAATGGTAATACAGATGTACAATAACATCGATTTTGTTGCAATACCATTTCTACGGAAAATCGTGCTCAAACAAAGTCAGTAAACCATTTAGATACAAAATACAGTAAATTGTAGACAGACACGACTACAATATATGGGTCTCGTCACCATGTATTACATTATCATAAAACCCATATATCAATACTACCATTTATGTGAGCTCTACCGTGTGATGGGAGCTCTGTGTGACACTCACGCCTTCTGTCCTGATGTTACTAACAGGTGTTAGGTGAATCCCAAAATTATTTTATCTTGGACATGACAGTGTTGACTTGGGCGATGGATTACACGCCTCTGCAATTCAATCAACTGAAAAAAAAAAAAACCAAACAACATCAAAAAAGTGTAAATGTCTTTGGTTGCTGTTGCTGTTGTTGCATTGAAAATTGTTATCATCAAACATCAAGAGGAATAAGAAAGTAATTTCCTACGGGGCCGTGTCTTCTTTTTTCTATTTCTTTTATATTTGCCATGGGAAATACCAGGCCATGGAAGAAGAATCATTGTTAGCAGTGGCGTGAAATAAACACCATGCCACATTGACGATGAATACTGGGGCATAAAGACGAGGGAGACGAAACTGTGAAAAACATTATTGGCATCTTTACCATCACGATTTCGTCAATATTCAAATAAAATGGTGAAAATCTTGCTGATGGATTCGTATTGCGCTATACTGGGTAAGGGGGAGGGAATTGGGAGTTATCTGTTTATGATTATCAAATTTTAACTTCGAGTAATCATCCGAGCAGTGCTGTGTGATTGTAACTTTTATTATTGCAATAATAACTTGATACTGATAATGATACTACTAATACTACTAATGAAGGGGTTGCAGTTGCTAAATTATAGGTCTGCTTCAGTGTTACTTTTGCGAACAGATGTCGCACCGGTGACAAATTCTTATTGCAATCAAAATGAACGGATATTAACAATAATTATTGTTTAAAATTTTGGCCCGTGATAATAACGGCTGTGCCCGTCTGTGTGTTACGACGTAGGAACAATCAACGTCTATAGTTTTGTATATTTGCGATGTAATGTCAACACATTATACTGTCTGGATTCTTAATTATTCTTTATTGTTTCATTTACTTTTCCCAGCATCTAGATCAGGTCTGACTACATATTATGCATAATAATTCTCGAATTCCTCATGTTATTTCATATACTCCTCCTTTCCCATTTGTATAAACGCTAAGCATTTTTTTTTAATGATCGCAGCACAGTTTCTTCACGAAAGAAGGGGAGACAATTGAACCCTTTGGAACTACCGTATATCTACACGTTGTGAGTTTGATTTTTAGAGATGTTGCAGCGGCGGCAGTGCCAACATAATGAGAAAAATTTATCGTATCAACTATGCATAAACACGATTTGGTATCGAAATGATTACACAGACTTTTTAGAGAGGAATGGGAGAAAATGCGTAGTTGTTAAAGACTGTTAGCCGGATGCCGATACACCGTAACCATGGTGACGGGAGGATGGGGATGGGGAGCGATGAGCAGAGATGCGGCAACATTCGAGCCCGGAGATGAGTGATGCGAGGCTAAACACCCCCAATGCCCCGCTGCACCCAATTTGCCGGTGCGCGTGATCAACGTTAATCCCGCTACGGGGCGCGATCCGCGGCATTAAATGCAATTGATTACGACTCTTCAATCTCGTGCATTCAATTTATTATATCCCCTATCGGCTCCCGTATAATCATATCGAGCAAGGAAAACAACGCTGAATATCTCGCCTTGATCCTGTCGGGTTTATGAAGTTGCATTCGGGTATTTATTATGGAGGGTGTGTGTGTTTGTGTGTGCGCGGGTAGAGGTGGAAAAAAAGAGTTGAGACAGAATGGCCGAAATCTCGTTTCAACTAGATTCCCTTTACCGCTGGGGCTATGAGTTCATGTACTGTTCATACACGTAAACTGTATACAGCTTCTTCAACAAGTACACCTCTGCCCCATATTCAAATCGACTTTGATATGACGAGAGTATGAAGAATAAGATGAAACACAGACAAAGGGATAGACCTTCCTTTTTTATGAGAAATCAGATCCAAGATAAGAAACTGATGGTGTTTTCTTGGAATATTGATATTGGTCAAGACCATACTATAATCTGATTAAGTGAGGTATCCATATCATCAGCATCAGCATAATTGCTACTTGGACAAAATCTATTACAGACTCATTCAAAGGTCTCATTTTTAAGAATTCCTTAACTTAAAGGCATAATTTACCATTTGCAGATGAAACAAAAACCCAGCAATAGTGCTTTAGAATAGTTCTAAAATGTGAGTTAGGGACAGAAACAATCACTGTAAAAATTTGAATCCGTATGATTGATGTTAAGTATTGTTAAATACACAAAATGTGAACATGTGAACAATAGTTATAATAAGAATGCTTCCAGACGAAACAGGCCAAAGTTATGATTTATTGAGAAAAATACTGATATCTCCTTATATTTTAGGCTTTATTGCGAAAATTTTATGTGGTAGGATGTTTTGTGATACAACAGACCGGCACATTTATGCATCAAATGTGATATCTTTAAAAAAAAAAATAAATTACTGCTCCCAAAGGTAAACAGGACCTTTACGCATCGAGTGGACGTGGAGTGAACAAAAATTCATCGACGGTTTGAGCATTTACCGACAACATATTAAACAACAGCTAACCAATGATGTTATTCCGTGTCCTTTTAGCTAGATTCGAAATAAATTCATATAGGTTGACAACCATTTTTAATAAAGGTGATAACATGTTACTAAAAATTCGATTGTGCATCCAAGCTGGATATCATACATCATTCTACGAATCCACGAAATTGTGTAGATACTGTATACTGTAGCATCCTGCTGTCATTATGCGGACAGCATCGCCGCACTGAAGACGATCGCCTTTTGAAGAGAATCGGGGGGGGGGGTACGAAAATCCATCTCCTCGACCTGGCCAATGAACACGTGGTGAAGGACTGACGAGAGAAGGTGTGTATGTGGATGGCAATCGAATACCTACATAAAATCGATCCGTCTTACCATAATAGAAACAGAAAAAAAAAATGATAGATAACCGCACAAATTCTGCAGACAGACAAACAGACAGAAAGAAAAAGAGAGACAGAGAGATTCCATGTGATTGTATGAATATTTTTTGTTTTGTTTTGCTTTGTTTTGTTTTGTTTTGGACAATTATTTTCCCTCAAACATTTTCCACATAATGTGTCTGCATCAGATGTCGTTGCAAGCGGCATGATACATGACACGGCGCTCAATATATTCACCATATCAACCACTTTCATTCATGCCCCGGGACACCAAGACAAAGTGTTCCAAACCTTCTCTCGTGGCATTCTTATCACGTGAACATACAATAGATGTTCCCTTCAATCAATTATTTAAATTGTAAGACATTCTGTAAAGCGATAGAGCAAATTTAGCGCCCACCACCAACTAACTGCGTTATTTTTTTTTACCTTTGTTGTTTATACGATGCTCATCAAAGTTAAACTATTATTGCATGCATATAATGTACTTTTTGATATTATTTTATAAACATTATTTGCGATTTTTTTAAATGAATTATCCATCTTGTTTTCTTTATTCTTTGTTAATTATTCTATACTGTCTGTATCAGATATATCCCAGTGAACATATCGGGTCAGTTGTTGTCCCCTCCCCCCAAACACACACACACATACACATGCACACACACACGCTTTTTCTCTCAAAATGTCTTCCCCTCCCCCTGCCCCCCCCCCTCCTCTCGCCCGCTAAGTGAACTTCCCCGATTCTGACAGACGCTCTCTTTGATGCCCCATTATCTGTCAATATGCACCACTCTACCAAAAACCAACAAAGACGGCAGAGTATATTAAAACGTGCAACAAAGTAAGGGAAGAACCAATAGATGATGAGGATGAATAACGAAGGAGAAAACATACTAATTCCCATCACTATTTCTACCTTCTTCTTTCCCCTATCTTCCCTCTCTCATCCTTCTTCTTTTTCTCTCTCTATCCCTCTATCTGATTCACTCTACCTTTGTTGTCTTTCTGTGCCCTACTTAAAGGGATGGTGTCGTTTTTTGGTTGTGTTTGGTTTTGGTTGGGGAAGCAGATTTTAACTTTGTCACGAGATAACTCGCTTTTGAAATAGATGAGATATCAAAAAAAAAAAGTAAACGAAAGCGATACAAAGCGAACAAAAGGTGGGTTCCATCTTTGATTCAGATTGCTTTGTTTTGGATACCTCAGCCATTTCAAAACCAATTTTCATCAAATCAACTTTAAAATCCTCCTAGAATTATTCTCTTCGATATTTCATAAGATGTTTCTCATTATCTAAAAAAGAAAATCAAAAAACGTTGGAAACCTTGAGCCTCATCTCATCTGAAACTGCACCATACCTTTATAGGTGGGTCCCATCTTCTGCTTAGACCTCTTTGTTTTTGGATAACTCAACCATTTCAAAGACCATAGATACCATAAAACCATAGAACCATTGATAGATACCTTCCCTTTAATCCACTCACTTCAATTCCAATTTCAATTTCAATTTCACTTCCTCCTCCCTAACCCCCCCCCCCCCCAAAAAAGAGAAAAATTGAGAGATTGCGTTGACCATTCTCCTCCTCTCTCCCTGCGTCGTGTTGCAAAGTAGCTTTAAATTGCGCCAGGACGCAACCTTTATAAAGTAAAATGGCACCCCAATAAGATGATGAGTGCATCAAGTGGTTCTCTGCCTCGTGAATTGAGCGGACGCTAACGTGGCACAAGACGCGAGATTGATTTTGATAAGCAATTCTGCGCAACATTGATTTTTGTTGTTGTTGTTGTTGTTTTTCCTCTGAACGTCCACGTCGCGAAAATATCAAAGCCGGAGGTCTCGCGAACTAAAAAGAATGGCATAGTATTACTTGAGGTGAGGATTCAGCTTTTAATTTTTTTTTTTTTTTTTTTTGCGAGAGAGTTAAAACCACTTTATGAAATATTAAAGAGCATTTCCTTATTTGATGAAAATTGACTTTGAATTGGCTGAGATATCCAAAGACAAAGTAGAGCAAAGCGATCCTTAAAAAAAGGGTCCCACCTTTTATCGCTTTGTTTTACTTTTTGAGGTGTCTCAGCAGCAGTATAAAATCCACCTCACTCCAGGTCCAGCAATGGATTACATTGCCGAAGGTCAACCACAAGACAGTGAGAATAAAGTATGTTCAGGGACTTTGTTGTAGATGCTCAGCCTTTGTAAAGTTGTATCTCCCGAGTGTGTGTGTGTCTGTGTATGTGCATGTGTGTGTGTGTGTGTCTGTCTGTCTGTCTGAGTGTGTCTGTGTGTGTCTGTGTGTGTATATGAGTTCTTATGTGTGTTTCGCAAGAAAAGAAATCGTATCAAGGTGATAGAGTTATGTAAACATTGCGGAACTCGAATGCTTGTAACACGAGGTGATCAGTGGGTAACGACTTGTGCCCAACTCCGGGAGTTAATTAGACTTTTACGCAGGGAGCAACTTCACCAAATTGCCGTTCTAACGAGCAGTTTGAGCATGCGAACGACAAGTACGTGGTATGATGGATGCAATTACGCCTTCAGAGAAATGACATACTAGGGGTAGCAAGAATGATAATAATTATGCTTAAACAGCAGCAGCAACAACAACAGCAACAAAAATAACGAACACGAACATTAAGATGATAAGGTTTTAGATGGCATAATATACGTGTAAAGAATAAAATATTGTAAAATATTGTAAGGCAAATTGATTAATATTCAATCAACACAAACGCGTTATACATTGACATTGATCTAAATTGTCAAATTAATTAATCAAACGATACTTTCTTCGAATCTACTGTATCCAATGAAATGTAAGTCTATCAGTGTGCGCTTCGACTCTAATAGCGGGCTTACTTAGTTTTAGTTTGTAAAAGGACATCGGTGTATTAGTATACAAATGATGCACAGGATAGAGTGTGTTGGTGAAGGTGCGGCGCGCTCGAGAGTATTGACAATGGTGCGACATGGGATGTTTGGTGGGGTAGAATTGTCGTAAGGGGTAGGGGAATTAAAGGGATAGGATAGTTCTGTTTTTTTTTTTTTTCCTTTGAACGTCCGCGCGTCTAAAATCTAAAGCTCCCTAATAGTAGCGCGTGACGCACTTGTAACAACTGATTGAGTGCACACTGCTAGTGTAAACATTGTGACGTACGTCAGGCCAGGGAGGTGGAAGAGAGACTCTTCTTAGTGCATACCTGAAGAAATTAATGCACGCACATGTGACTCATTTCAGCGCTTCCAATTGGCTACATTCTTGAACCCATTTTATAATTTCTGGTATAGCATTGTTCCTCTACCTCTAACTCACAAAAAAAAAAAAAAAAAAATGCAAAGTTTTGGTTGGGATGGGGATTTCTGATTTTAACTGTTTATAAGATGATTGAAAGTCACTTACGAAATATTAAAAGAGTGTCACTTCTAGATAAATTCAAAGTTTATTGGATGAATAGCGGTTTTGAAATGGCTGAGATACCCCCAAACAATGTAAAACAAAGAGGTCCTAATAAAAGGTGGGTCTCACCTTTCATTAGGATCACTTTGTTCTCGATATCTCAGACACTTCATGACCAATTTTCATCAAATGAATTTTGAATTCCTCTTAGAGTTGTATGCTCTGTCATATTTCAGAAGAGGTTTCTCATAAATTCACAAAACGTTGGTACCCTGAAGCTCCATCTTAAAGGGATCGTATAGTTCTGGTTGAGACCTAATTTCAGGTTTCTAACATTTTTTGGTGAAATATGAAAGAGCATTTAATTCTACGAGGAATTCAACGTTTATTTGATGAAAATTGAGTTTGAAATGGCTGAGATAACCAAAAAAGAGTGATTCTAAGAAAGTGTGGGACCCACACTTTATTACGATTGCTTTGTTTTACTTTGTTTTTGGATGCTTCAGTAATTCCAAACCCGATTTTCATCAAATAAACTTTGAATTCCTCTTAAAATGGTATGTTCTGTACCACATTATAGGTGTTTTCTTGGTATCTCGCAAAAAGTTTAAAGCCCAATTCTCATCTCCACCAATACTGTACTATCCCTTTAACAGAACTATCCTATCCCTTTAATTCCCCTACCCCTTACGACAATCCTACCCCACCAAACATCCCATGTCCGTACCCTCAACTTTTTTTGGACCCCATTGTCTGGTTCTCCACACTATCTATCCATTATACGACGCCACTTGCTCCATTATGTACCCCCCTCCCCTCCGTTCGAAAATGGCTTTCTAAAATCCTGGCTAAAGCTCTCTGTGACCAATATTTCACCCCCAAGAAATTCATGTAAGGCACTTAGCAGGCGCTACATCCGGCGACAGAGGCTAAGTTTACATACAGGCGGCAGAAGAAAGCGTGTCCTTTATTCTTTATTTTTCGTCGTTTTTCTTTTTTTCATCAAGCTTTCTAAATAATCTAACCGCCTCTCATGAATCATCAAGACAATTAGCAAAACAAACACAAATGACAAAACAAAAAGACGTTTGCGTTTATCAATGGCACAATTCCACGCGACTTTTCCAGATCAAAAGGACTTAGGTCTGAATCCAAACATCATTATAAGATTGCAGTGCGAAGTCACCCGGCATGCAGTTGCTGTCACTACACAAAGTTGTGTTGATTTTCCTTAACTTTTCCTCGAGGGGACGTTAAATGCCAGCGTCGTAAAGAGATCTCCTTCAACACTTTATGTTATTTTGACGCGAAAAATGATGATGTATGGTTATTTCGTTTCGGCCGTCATCTCAAATCTGCTGTTCATTCCACGCTGCTCATCTTTCTTGATACCCACATATTTCACTGCTCCCCAAAGGAGGACACACACACACACACACACACACCCACACACACACACACACACACACACACACAAAGAGGAAGTACGAACATAAAGATACACTGATCTATGTTGACATATGACGACTGTTCGGCCACCGTTTACCTGAACTTGCCCCCCTCGACTAGGAAATGACCAATCACGGACAAGAGTGAACGATTAAATCTAGGCGACAATGTACAACATCGCCGAGTCGCGATTTGCTGGCACAGTTTCCAAACGTGCCTTTCATTATATACGGAGGGCAACTGAATGGATTCAGAGAATTGAGAAAGAGAGAGAGAGGAAGAGAGAGAGAGGGATGAGGGAATGAGAGGAAGAGGGGAAGATGTAGACTTATATCAGTTTTGACTGTTGCTTTGGTACAAAAGACGCAGAGGATACAGCCCTAAACTAGTTGGCAATACAGCATCCTCCCGTCCTAGTTACATGTAAAGTCGCTCCTGATCCTGACAAGTGCACCCAATCCTTCTTTTCCTCCTCCTCCTTCTTTTGTTTTGTTTTTCTATCATTCTTTCTCTTTGAACCTTCCTCGTTCCTCTCCCTACCTTTTCTTCTTTCAGAGCTGATAAATCGAGAACGGCTTCCTAAAGTTACGTCATCAGACAATGTCAGATGGGACTTAAAAAGGGGTGATTATTTTCCACTTTCCTAGCATAACAAATATCACTCGAGATTCAATAATCGCAACACCGTTACTATGGCAATCACATCCTCACAATATTGTCTTTTCTCGGACGTCAGTCCGCATGCATGTTGCTTTGCGATCTTAATCCTGCAGTAGCGAGTAGCTTAACTTTTACCAATAAAACAATATATTGAACTTAAATTGAACGGAAAATAGATAATTAAAAAGTTGTGATTTTTTAGATTTTAGTGTAATTTGCCTAAAATGTACGAGCCCGATGAAAGAATTTTCCTGTCCTTATGGAATTCCAGGTCATTTATAATTTAATGTAGACTTATATCATAATTATTATAACGCCTCGTACCCTTGCATACCGCCGTAACTGTTACGTCATCAACCGCCCATTATCACTGAATAGAGGAGCCAACAGCAATACCTGGGCAACACCCGCTACAGTTGGTGCTTATCTAGATACTCTGTACTTATCTTCTGTAGATCCAAACACACTGTCATCAGGGAGAAAGGGGGGGGGGTGGAGAGGAAGAAGGGAATAGATTGGGGTGGGGCGCCAACAATGTCATATACGTGATACTGCTATACTGGTTGACACGGTTGCGCGGTTTCGTTATATTAATGTCTTTATCACTCCACTGTTTATCGGCTACTCATTAGACACATCTCCCTTTATCTATTCAACGTGGAATGCGTGGGGATCTATATAATGCATCATGATGTTGATTATACACCCATCTGAATACAAATAAGCTAGTAACCACACAGCAGACGCAGTACAGAGAGCTATATAGCTTCTCCGCGCAGGGTGTGGGGGATACAACAGTGATGGCGACTGATGGGTAACATATTTGTAAGGGAATTATTAGGGTTGATGGATTAAGGAGAGGTGAGCGGAGGGTAGCAGAGAAAGGGCGGGGCAGGAGGGTGAAGGGCACTGCGTCAACTATACCAGACAGACATTGGAGACAGTAAGGTCAATGCACTCCTTTAACGTCACACGCCCTGAAGCCCGCCCGTTCCGACGTACTATTATTAACCATCTTCCATTTCAGAGTGCAAAACAATGACTTTTATTTTATTCCAATATTTTAGATGTTTTTTTTTTCCTCTTGTGTTTGTCCTGTTGAAGAGTGTCTCAGCTGGATGCCGAGTTAAGAACTTTCCCCTCATTTGGTAACCAAATTCTGTTTTTGGTGACGCACTTGATTTCCTTAACGGTTATATTCAGTGACGTGTACTGAAATAATATGAACCCAAAATAACAGTCATGAGAGAGGAAAATGTTTGATCACCATTTGTGATGTATTTGTTTACAATACCATAGTTGTTTTATAATTATGGTGATGGAGACGGCGGCCTTTACACGGTTCACCAAGAATCTACATGTAAATGGTTCCGTGAGTTCCAGTAAATGTTTTAATTAATAACTGATTACCGTTTAGGCTGAAATCTTGTGAAAATTGAGGGGCATGGCCCCAAACAGAACAAAATAAGCGAAATAAAAAGCAAGGCAAAGTGTAAGCTGGAAAAATAAAACAACTAACGAATACAAAACAAACAACAACACCACCTCTATCTCCAGTAGATAGAAGATATAGATTGACACTTTCCAAAATGTGGTTTTGCTCATGTTCTTAGAAACAGCGATAGACAAGAATTAAAAAAAAAAAGAATTGTCAGTAGGAGACAGTCTAATTACCTGCTCGATTGGACTGTTCATACCGTGAAAATAAGACGTGCAGAGCGAATCCACTTTAATTTTTTTTTTAATCCGTTTCTTTTCCTCCTATTATAGTTTCATGTATCACGAAGGAGTGGTAACTACTGACATAATTGAATTGTTTATATACTTGATGGCAGATGGATTATACTAAAGTATGGATGTGGTTATTGCTGTGGCAACAGCTCCATTAACAAGCGTTCAGGTAACAGACTTTTTTGCGTGTAAGTGTTCATTATTTGTATGTGTGTGTGTGTGTGTGTTTTGTTTTGTTTTCGTTTTTGTTTGTTTGTTTGTTTGTTTTTTGGAAAAAAGAAGAAGAAGAAGTTACGATCTAAAAAAATGTGTTATGTGACATGATCCGGTTCAGGAAAACAAGGAATGCATAAGGTAATCATTTTTTTCTCCTTCTTCTTCTTCCCCCAAAGTCACCAAAGAAAGATCCTGAAGAAATTTACGTAAAGAGTGCGTGTGCATTTGCAAGCAACTGAAATACACAAAAACCCTTTATGTATTGTTGTATGATTATAATTGTGAGCTATTATGCAAAGAGGACTTAAGATGACAGATGCTTCCTTTCGATAGCAATTGAACGTTCTCGAGAAGACGGAGCTACTTGTTGAGTGTACCAATTCCTTTAAATACCTTTAACCCTTCCTGTACCAAGTAGTCAAATAGTGTGCACAAATTCATACACACACACACACACACACACACATACACACACACACACACACACACACACAGACAATAAACAGAGAAACAGTGTGGCAGGCAGATGGTTAATACATGTGTGTAACTTCGATACCTGCAATCACGTGGGTTGAAGAGTGAGCAGCTGCTTGAGTCAAAGATAGCAACATCCTCAGTGACGTGATATCACGTCATAATAACACAACAGTGACTGTGTGAGAGATGGTGTGTGTGTGTGCGTGTGTGCATGTGTGTGTGTGTGTGTGTGTCAAGGGAGGTACTACCCCCTTCTTGGTATATCTATATCTGGAATCTTGCGAAAAAAACCTCGAGTTGCGTATGAAATCTGACTTTCCCATGCGATAACTGTGGGAAGATAGACTACACAATATTGTGTAGTCTACACACAGTGTGTGTTTCCCACGTCCCACCTCGTCAGCATGGAGCTACTCGTAGACCCATGTTGTCACCGAGTAGATTCTAGTTCGCCAATGGAGATGAAGAAGACAGGGAAGAAGAAGAAGAAGAAGAAGTAGTAGATAAATATGAGGACAAAATGAAAAGGATGGGTAGGAGGAGGTAGGAGAAGAGGATAATGATGATAATGATGACGTTGAAAAGAAGGTAAAGAAGATGAAGCGAAGAAGGAGAAGGATAAGGAACAGAGATAGGAGGAGGAAGAAAAAGAGTACTTCAGACCCTGACTGGCCCTACTTTCAGTGAAGGGTCACAGCGTCATCGATCGCTATCAAATTCCCTATTGATGGAACAGTGCTTGACTTCACTGCTGAGAGACTCGAAGGGTTTGCACATGACTGTGAAAAGTGAACGATTTAAGCCATTCCACTGGGTTTTCTTTAACTTCAAAACAGGAATAAGATAAACCCCTGGCTATGTTGCAGTTCAGCGCGCACGGTATCACCCTTTCGGGATGCGATGGTTGTTTTCGTTGTGCTTTTGTTTTTCATCTAACACTTGAACAATTGCCCTTGAAAAATAGACCACGATATCTGCGACAATCGTAATAATATCGATAAACAACCCTAACTTCGTCATGCTGCAGTTCACATCGTGTTGATCTATGTGTTGATAAATCTAACCTTCTAACAGAAAAGCAATCAGTAAGAAAAGAAAAAAAAATCTCTTCTCACCTCTTAAGCAATTAAAGGTCAACCCTTTGTCTACAAAGTGAAATTCTCCATCATATTTAATAGTGTATAAGTGATCTGTATTACTACTATAAACATTGGTTTTTTTCTCGTCTGCGTGTCTGCCTATTAGTATCAACAATGATGCGTGCCTTCAATTCCACGATTACCGTGCACTTTGTTATCTCTAAGACATTAACAAAATTTGTTGCAGTCGCGTTATCAGTATTTTGTGTGTTAACTGGAAGTGATCGAACACAAGGTGATGAAGTTTGCGGACATGAAACGTGCCATCCTCTAGAGCACGATAAGAGCACGATATCAATTAGTGGCTACAGACCGGGAGTAACAAGTGACCTCTTTCATTGATGCACATGGTCCTCATCGCGGATAACCTGACAACACATAAGAACGGATTGTTAGGTGCATTTTCAACCACGCTTTGTTTATTGCGCGTACAAAATGAAATGAAGTGAATGGAAGGGACGTATATTAATGTCGAGAAAAGGGGGTCCCGTTATCGGTAAGTCGGAAGAGGCTCCAGAAGGCATATATTCGAGATAAATCCCAGGCTTACAAGTCAACGTAGAAAACAGACAAGAATGGGGGAGGAAACTATGAAGGGGTTCAACAACATCTCGCGAACAAAGCTTCAAAGTTCCGAAAGTTTGCGCGCCGCCGCCCCCATTGTTGCATTTCCTTGGAGGAGCTTCATCTTCATCAAAGAACGACTTGCAGGAACAAGGCGGATGAAAGAGGAAAGAGGTTGTGCGTCAACCGACTTCAATAGGGATCATCCGCGCTCTACTGACACTAATTGACAACGGACCCTGTTCGTGGATACCGTTAAGGGAAGCCCGCCGGCTTTCTTTCATTGTGGAGTCAAGGAGGTTTTAACACTTTAAAAAAACGAAGACTTACCCTTTGTAGACAGGCCGCGTGCATCACAAGGATCAGGGTTATGGAGCGAGCGAGCCGGGGACCAGCGCCGCCCCTCTCTCCAAAAGGCCGGTAGAGATTTCCCATTGCGATGTTCTTTGGACCGGTCATCGTAATGAATGGGTCAGATGCACAATAATGCGTATATTCCGATAACGATATGAAATACCGAAATGGTATTGTGTGTTCACTTCACAGAAATAGTACAGACTGATAGTTCACCTTTCAGTCCAGCTCCAAAACGACATTGTCCAGTCCAGGATCTAGAGTTTGTTTCACCAAGTTCCGTCTTTAACAACAAGGTTGCCACAACTCCCAAACAAAAAACGATACCACAAAATTTTCCATTTTATCTATCTTTCCTGCTTTTTTTTTCAGCTCTGAAAGTGGTCTCATATCGCGTACGAGTTTTCCCTGCTGCAATTGAAGAATTTTCCTTGCAATTAGGTTTCGATTCAAGATGAAAAATAAGACGAAAAAGTGGAACAGAACGCTGCACTCCTGGCATAGGATGATTTAATAAATCTGCTTGCGATACAGAGTGTATATATTTGGTTTATAACGCTGATCCCTTCGCTGTAAGCACAGGTCCATAGGCCCAGCCAAGGAGAGCGGTGCCACTGAGCTTACTGCCAAATCCGCGAATGAGGCTTGGCATTAAGTCCTCAGCCTAGCTTGGGGAGAAAGAGAGAATTAAGAAAAAAAAAACGAGAGAGAAGAGAAGAAGGAATCAGTTTTCCCCTGGAGTCAATCTCCGCCTAACATCAGAATCCGCCCACCTCCTCCCTCTTTCCTCTTCAGTTCACAAGAACAAGGCGGGTGTTTCTAGAGTGCCTCAAACGCGTTCTCCACCTAGCTCCCTTTGTTGTTATTGTTTTCCCGTCGCCCATAATACATACAATGCGACTTTCTTAAAGACCTCCCGGTATCCAGCGTGTGGCATCAGGGTATTATCGTCCCCAGAAACGTGAGATGCCGTCGAAGTGGTGGTGTGTGGCGCGAGCAGCAGGGATGAGGTTTGAGCCGAGCAGAAACATTATCCAGAGGACCAGAATTTCGGTCGAAGCGGAGATTTACATGAATCCGAAACAGAACTCGAGCCGTTATTTCCCTCCTGGGCGCGAAGCACCAACTGATGCGAAGAAGAGAGAGAGAGACAACTCGAGCAAATGGGAGTAGGGAGGGATGGGTGGGGGGGGGGGGTTGGAGCAAAGAATGGAGGAGGGAACAAGAAGTGATGTAGTGTGAGATAGCGAGAGCCTAGGGAAGGGGGAAGCAAGAAAGGATGAGCGCACGAAAATCTGAAGTGAAAACACACGGATTGGTTATTGAAGGTCTTCTTTCCTGCCGGCTGATTTGAAAGGCTGGCGCGGCTTGCCTCATACACACGTGTAACTGCTACGGGCTCGTCGAGTTTCAATGTTTATACCGCTGGTGCGCCTCTCCTCGATAAATACGGGTCCACACACAAGAGGGAGAGAGTATCTTCAGGCTGATGATGCGGCGACGATGATGGTGAATGATCAGTGAATGATAAGCACACTCGTGTTCAACGAAGTAGAATGACACTTGTCAAAGCAAGGCTACTACATTTCCACCCGACCCCCCCCCCTCGCCATTCGTTAATAACGTTTTGATTTTCTCGCCTTCGTTTGTGTTGATTGCGTAACAAATGCACACAGGCGCGCGCACATACACTCGCACAGACACCATAATGCCGTGAAAAACGTTGTATTTATTTACACTTCGCCATCGCTTTTTCAAGGATGCGGACGAGGTAAACGAGACTACATCCCATTGAAATAATTATCTTGTATGTCTCTCCACAGACAATATCAACCTTGTTCTCTATGAACTCCATTAGACGCTACCCCCCCCCCCCTTCGCCTCTCTGTCCGCGATTGTGTACATCAGTATTTTCTTACTAAAATACACTTTTCTTGTTTTGTATTCTTGGCACAATGAGACCTTTGCTGCTGTTGTCCTTTCCAAAATGAGAGTGGGCTGAGATAATCTCTTCTGATCTCAGTCTAACCGTCGACATGAACAGGGGATAATCTGGGTAAAATGGGGATAATCTGTCCATCAGTATTGGGATTATAGATCCCCGCTGATCCTCCTCATCTCCCCCATAGAGGAGGAGGAGGAGAAAGAAGAAGGAGATAAAGAAGACGAAAAAGAAGGAGAAAAAGACTAGTAGACAAATGAAACCAAAACACCGGGTAGACAAAGAAAACATTTTTTTTTTAATCTGATACTATGATAAGATGATATTTCCTGGAATTATAAACAGCTCTCTGTCTCTGTCTGTCTGTCTGTCTTTCACACACACACACACACACACACACACACACATTTTTAATGATATTCTTTATTTGAATTCCATTCGATATCAATCTCATTGTCGATATGGAATTAGTGTGAACAAAAATAAGCAGCTGTATTCTTCTCACTTGTGCTGCTATATCACATTCTTCTATAAACATACAATACAATATTACACATTATACACACACACAGCACACACACACACACACACACACACACACTAGATGTCTCAATTCCAACAATTAGGTGATCCGAGAATCCTCTCGGATCACCTTCTGTATCTGTACGGATTCTTTATTCTTCTTCTTTATTTCTGGACAAAATTTGTGTATCGGTTAGCTCAGAAAGTCCTCTTCCTATCAATGTCAAAATTATACCATGTATGTATCGATTCCCAAAGACGATCCATCAAGTAAAATCATTGTGATCAGTCGACCGTGACGTCACTATGACGTCATTATATGAAAACACATTCTCATTCATATGTCATTAATGGAATGGAATTTTTCAATGAAATTTACGTCACATATATTTCAAATTATGCGCATTCTACTCATATTTTCAGAATTCATATATTCCCTTAAAACGTGCGCGTACGCGCGCGTTGAAATATTTGTATGCTCAAATCGAGCTCAAAATTTTTTTGCACACGTTTCAGACCATTTGGAGCATTTTTTGAAAAATTGAAAAAATCGGACGGACGCGTACGCGCGCGCACATATACGCACGCACAGCTCATATGCAATGAAAATTTCCCGTTTTTTCACTTTGATCGGATGTCTGAAATGTCAAGAAATATTTCTACCAAGTTTCAAGTCAATCCCACTCAAAATGACGTCATACGGGTCCGTCAAAGTTGAAATTCCGCGCGCGCGTCAATGGCGATATACAGTGCAACAATGCCAAAAAACTGCCAATTTTAAATCCGATTTTACTCGTCAGGATGGACGGTGACCCCCCATTTTCTTTACATATTCTGAAAGCTGATGAATTGTACATGTCATTTCATGGGTTGGCAATGCTGGAAAAATGATTAAAATATATCAAATTTCTTAATAAAGTTAAAAAAGTAAATTTTCAAAATGACGTCATCAAATTTCAAGTTCATTCAAGCATATCTCACTTATTCTTTAGTTGATTTTCGTCCAAATTTCAATATGTTGTAGCTTATTAAATGGTCTTTCAGATATATAATAACAACAATTTGATTGGATGACGGCATCACCTCGTAAAAAGGGATTAAAAGTAACATTGTTAAATTTGACCAGTTTACGTGTTATCTCTATGGGAGTGCAGTTTTTCTGGAAATGAAAACTGACATGACTATCTTTATCGAGCACTAGCTCACTTATGCTTCGGTGAATTTCTCCCATATTTTAGTATGTTGTAGCTGAGACTTTGAGCTATCGTAAGTGTGCCCTTCGTTTTTTCATACGGAGTCGGCATCATGCCCAAAAACTTGGTTGAAATTAAAGCTTATCTTCCATGTATTTTCATATTCCTTTCTTTCTGCAACTTTCTTTGCAATAACTCAAGAAAAACAAGCTCTATCAGCCCAATATTTTGCACATGTTTAGTTTATGTCACGTACATTATTTCATAAAATAACAACTACTTGATCGGGCACCTTCTTGGGTATGTAAATTAGGGTCAAAGGTCAAAAATGTTTCATCCTGTATCTTGGTGAATACATGTCTTATCTTTCCCATATTTTGCATACGTAAAGACCATGTTACAAGAATCATTTCACAAAATAACCACTTTTTGCTCAGACGCCATCTTGTCTGTGCAAAGTAGGGTCAAAGGTCATATGTACTTCTTTCTTTATCTTCATTATGACGTGTTATCTCTATGGGAGGGAATTTTTCTAGATGTGAAAATTGACATGATTGTCTTTATCGACGACTAGCTCAATTACCCTTCGGTGAATTTCTTCCAGATTTTAGTATGTTGTAGCCAATGTAATACTCTTTAAGTTTTGTTAATCAAAGTTTTAATCGGATGATGTCTTCACCACGTGAAAATGGATATAATGTAACCTTGTCAAATTTAACCAGTTTACGTGTTATCTCTATGGGAGGGAATTTTTCTGGAAATGAAAATTGACATGACGGTCTTTATCGAGCACTACCTCACTTACTCTTCTGTAAATTTCTCCCAGATTTTAATATGTTGTAGCTGAGACTTTGGGCTATCATCAGTGATTCTTCATTTTTTCATACGACGCCGAGATCACGTCAAAAAACTTGGTTGACATCAAACTTATCTTCGATGTATTGAGATATTTCTTTCTCTCTGCAACTTTCTTTGCAATAACTCAAGAAAAACAGCCCCTATCATCCCCATATTTTGCACATGTTTAGTTTATGTCACGTACATTATTTCATAAAATAACAACTACTTGATCAGACACCATCTTGGGTATGTAAATTAGGGTCAAAGGTCATAAATGTTTTAACCTGTATCTTGGTGAATACATGTCCTATCTTTCCCATATTTTGTACACTCAAAGGCCATGTTACAAGAATCATTTCACAAAATAACCACTTTTTGCTCAGATGCCATCTTGGCTGTGCAAAGTTGGGTCAATGGTCAAATATACTTCATTCTGTATCTTCGTTATATAGTGTATACCGAATTTGGTAACAAAGATAGCAGACCTGACTCTCTTTTCTAAATGAGAATCCAAATATCACACGTCCAATGTCTCTAAACACAGATGAAACCTATATGGTCATGCCTATTGCGATCAGGACTCGAATCATTGATTAAAAAAAAATCGGATCACCTAATTTGTCAGTCTTGACAAATTCCAACTCTAGTTTTAGATTGCTCTTATTAGTATCACAACCTGCCGAGTGTGCCTATCAAAATTTAACGTCAATGACTCAAGGGTCGAGGTCAACTTGATCTCAAGAAAACAGCCAGACAACAACAGTGGGATAAATTGGAAATATTGATTTCATTGAGGAAGACAGATGTCAGGAACGCTTGGACATATCACGAAAATGATTCCGCCGGGTCAGCTCAAAATGTAACGACTAACCAGCATTATGACCGACGCAAACTGGAGCAGCGTTTTGAGAACACAAGGAAGCGGAGATGGCATGGACCACAATGGACACCAATCTTATACGCATCATCTCATCTTGGCAAAACACACCACCGTTGATACGTCAGACCCAATGGATCTATTGGAAAACGGCCTATGTGAAAAAAAAAATATTTACCGAATGAGTGGTTAAGGTATTGATCCCTTTCCCCATCAACTGACATTACATACCTCCACATGGCTGTTAGCGCCAGAAAGAAAAGAAAAAATCAAATTCGTACAGATACAGAAGGTGATTCGAGAGGATATTCGGATCACCATTGAAATCAGGGAGGTGGGAAGTCTTGATCTGGAGTTTAGTAGGAGCTGGACTGATGCATGCAATAAGCACGGAAACATCAGTTAAAAGGGATCGTATAGTTTTGTTTGAAATCTAACTTCAGGTTTCTAACATTTTTTTTATGTGTGTGTGTGTGTGTGTGTGTGTGTGTGTGTGTGAGAGATAGATAATGGGAAACCTCCTTTTGAAATGTAAAAGAACTTTTAATTCCAATAGGGATTCCATGTTTATTTGATGAAAATTGATTTTGAAATTTCTGAGATATCCAAAACAGAGCAATCCTATAATGAAAGGTGGGCCCCTTATTTTATTAGGATTGCTTTGTTTTACTCTGTTTGTGGATGTCTCAGCCATTCAAAACCGATTCTAATCTCATAGATTTTAATTTCTTTAGAAATGGCTTGCTCTAAATTATCTCATAAGGGGTTTCTTGGTATCTCGCAAGAAAAGTTAAAAGCACAATCATCATCTCCGCCAATACTATGCCATCCTTTAACACCTGGGCGGCTACCACCCTGGTTGAGGCGAAAACTGCAGCCCATCTTCTATGTTTTCTCTCAGTCATCATAGCAAAAAACAAACAAACAAACAAACAAACAAACAAACAAACAAACAACAAACAAACAAGCCAAACCAAACCAAACCAAACCAAACCAAACCGAACCAAACCAAACCAAACCGAACCAAACCAAACCAAACCAAACCAAACCAAACCAAACCAAACCAAACCAAACCAAACCAAACCATTACAAAGCAAAACAAAATGAGACTCTTTGTATTATGACTTTTCTTTATGATCGGTGCTGTTTGAGTCAGGATGCAAAACATTTCACGCATAATTTGTGTATGAATCCTACCAAGATGGACATCTATTATGACATTTTCTCACAAAGCACAAACAACTTAAAGATCAGTAGCGTTAAGTCCCCCATCAGAACGTCTAGGCAATATTTTTGCGAGGGTTTCATTTTCGCAAATGTCGCGATTTTATACTGTTGGACGGAGAATTTAACAACACGCGAAAATGTCGCTATGCACTAGGGTTTGTGCACCCACGAGAGCCTACGTGTCGATTCGCGAAAATGGCATCTTGGGAAAAATGTCCTAGACCTCCTCATTCACGAAAATATCTGTACGCGAAAATCAATAACAGTATATAACTGGTAGACTCTGTTCCTGGCTTAAAGAACATTACTCATGGTGCTGATTAGATCCGAACTGGGACCCAAAGATTGCGCATCCACGGGTTCACCAGTGGGCCACCACAACTTCTTTGATGCTTTGAACGCTGGCCTGTAGTAACTTCTTGCCATATACTAATAGCCTGTATGGCTACGCGTGGGAAGTGTCAGATATTCCTCCTTCAGGTGACATTAATTTATTTCTGAATATCGGCGAAGACCTCTCCTTTGAAGAACAATGGGCATTCTTATCTTCTTAGCTCACTACTTTCTTTCTGACCCCGGGGCATCTTCTCAGTTTTGTTTAGTCTACAGATAGAGATGGGAACGTGTCAGACGGTGACGTTAGTACTGTAATTATATATTTTTGTATGTCCGTTTCCTTTATCTCTCCTCCCCTTTGTCATGTGCGACATCATTGGTGTCATTCAAAGATAGGAGTTCTAATTAATTCTAAAACAATGGTCTTAGTTCAAGACCCGGGAGTCCTTGTCCCAGAGGCGGGGATTTTATTTGTTTTTATTATCATAATTCTTATCTTGTTCTCAATATAATCTGAGATTACGGGTTCTACTCTTTTTTCTTTTTCTTTTTTTTTTTGACAGCACGCGTACTCTATAATTGGCATTGTAGTACTATTATTTGAATTGTTCATAAATCTTAAACATAAGAGGCAAACTGAAAATGAAGATTAAAGAGAAAATCTTGAATGAAGAGCTCATTGATCCTCATCTCTTCTTCTTGTTACTCGTCTCATACTGTTCTTCAGTGTTTTCCCCTTTCTCACTGGATTAATTGATTAGTATAAGATACCTCTCTGCATTTGACTTTGCAATTGCAATTTCATTCTTTAATGTTGATGAACGTAACTATACCTCAGCGCTTTCTTTTTTCTTCTTCTTCTTCTTTTTTTTTTTTGAAGGGGGGGGGTTGGTTTGTTATACCCTAGTTTTTTTTCCCCGCACTTCACATTTTCAACACTCCCTTACTCCCACCTCTTCTACCATTATCGCTTCTCGATGCGCGTCTGGCAACAATTCCATTATTTACCTCTAGTAATGACGATGCAGCTTTCCGGTTCTCGCTGTTTGATACTGTGAAATCGACACTTTTTCTTTTACTAATTATCCAGTACTCCAACTTCTGCTCTTTTTGGGTGATGCTGCGCATAACCTTCAACTTCCATTAATGTTTGCAGTACTCCTCGGACGAGTAAATACAATTACATCCAATCTCTATGTTATACAAAAATGAATAAAACAACAATAGCAAATAAACTAACAATATTTTAGAAGAGGTGGAGGTTGTTGTCGTTCCCGTTCTTGTTTTCCTTAAATGGTCGAACAATCTACGAAATCGTGGATTAAAAGCGATCGGTCACGTTTTCGCTAATACTAGGAAACGCCACTTCCGTCTTACTAATGGATGCACCTTTCAGCCTTACCTGCCTGCACAATCGGTTTAAGGTGTTTACACGTCAACAATTTTCTTTTTTTTTTACTCTCTTTCTTCGTAATAACCTTCACTTTTTTCCCGTGTCCTCATTTTGGTATGTTTCATAAAGACTGGTTCTAGCAGGAGTGTTCTACGTGACTACTCTGTATTAATTCGTCGTTCATCCTCGGTTTTAACTCGTTGTGTCAATGTCAAATGTACTTGCATCTTGAATTTACGGATGTAATTGGCCTTCCGAACGTGTCTACGCTGCCAAAGAAAGAAAAAGATTAGATGGATGGATAGATAGATAGATAGATATATAGATAGAAAGATAGATAGATGGATAGATAGATGAATAGATAGACGGTTCCTTAGTTAGTGAGATAGATAGACAGATAGATAGTTAGATAGATAGATAGATAGATAGATAGATAGATAGACAGATAGAAAGATAGGAGAAAGAGAGTTTGAGAGAGAGGGCGTTGCTAAGAAACAGAATAACGCTACAAATTCATTGAAAAGTGGAAAAGAGGTGGACGATCTCACCAATTGCTAGAAAGCGTGTTTAAATACATAAGCACTGCGTTTTGTCTTTATCGCTCAATAGAAGATGCATTAGGGAACCGATTATAACGTAGGCTTATTTTTGCACTTACAAGGTTATAATCATGTCAAGCCTGAAGCCTTTACCCGCCGTTGGATGGCGCTCTTCAGTGAAATTATTTTAACCTGTAGCAGTTATTCAATGCCAATAAGGCTTATTTTGAGAGTTAGTGAGCTTCAAGGTATTCCAAGGGTTTTAACCGCCTTCTCACGTCATCAATGATCGCATCTGTTAGATTGTACTCGTGGGATTTGGATTGGAGCGAGAGGGGCTGTAAGGTAGTTAATGTGGCAGTTTTCAGACTTTAATGACTAAGAGTGGGTGGGTATCGTCACATGGAGAATGATTATACCATGACGATTATCCATCTTATTCGGGGGAAATTTAAAAGGGTGTAACCAATTCTGAGTTAAACTTTTTTTTTCAGACCTGATGCTATTGAGAACTCGTAAAGTATTATGATACAATGTAACTTTACGGGGGAAGAGAGAAAAATGTATTGAAATAAGAGAGTCAAATGTGGGATATATATTGGAGAACTGGACTCCTGACAATTAGAGAGGCTGTACAAGACATTGAGAGATATTATAGTTATCATTATATGTCTCTATTTGTCTCTCTCTCTATATAAAGAACTTGATTTTTTTTTCTTTTGTGGTATCCTTGCCATCCTTCATAGTAAATTCATGTTCATAATAATCATTGTTCATGATAACTTTATTCTAGGTGTTTAATTCCCTGTAGGTAGGTAGGTAGGTAGATAGATAGATAGATAGATATATAGAAAGATATATATATATATATATATATATATATATATATATATATATATATATATATATATATATATAGATTAGATATATTCCTCCCCCTCCCAGTTGTCGATCTAGGAATGCATCTATCTACCTTGATCTATAATATCTGCCACTTTCGCTCGCTCTCTCTCTCTTCTCAGAATACGATATCTCTGTCCTGCCTGTCTCATCTCAAATGGAGGTGTTTTTTATGAGGAGGCGAGGAAGAGACGGGTAGATGATACTCAATTCTCTTTTTATACCCCGAGTCCATATTTTTTTTTTTCTACCGATATGTAAAATGCTCCTTTACGACCAGATTTCACTGACTTGTTATTCTTTTTTTTCATTTTTTTTTTGTTTCAGGTCAATACGCTATGCTGTGCTATATAATATTATGCTATGAAAGGGTTTACGTCACCCATGTATTGTGTTACAAAAGTAAACCTTAGAGGGACGTTAGGTATCTCTGGATGTATGTATGATCAATAATTATTGTAATATTTTGCAGACAGAGAGAGAGAAAGAGAGAGAGAGAGAGAGACGGAGAGAGAGAAAGAGAAAAAAAAAGGAGAGAGTCTATGACTTTAAACAACGGGACAGCTTAGTAACGACGATTGTCTGGATACTGAATATTGCAAAGCTAATAGTTTCAGTGAATCTAGCCTCCTATAGCTGTGTCTGTGTTTCAGAATTCATGTCTCATTGTATTATTTCGCGGTCTCCTATTCCTGGATTTTTTTGTAGTTTTTTTTTCCTATCACGCACAAAAACGCCAAGGCAAAGCAAACACACACACACACACACATATATATATACATATATATATATATATATATATATATATATATATATATATATATATATATATATACATATATATACATATATACATATATATATATATATATATATAATATATATATATATATATATATATATATATATATATATATATATATATATATATATATATGTATATATATATAATGGTATTATTATCCGCGTGTTGGAATAAGAGCATGAAGACGATGAAGACAAACAAGTTGACATAATGCATTAGAATCCAACTTCATTTATTTGCAAACCACCCTCTAATTGCACGGATCTTCCTCAGGGTGCAAGGGTCGAAAATTTGGTTTACAAATAAATGAAGTTGGATTCTAATGCATTATGTCAACTTGTTTGTCTTCATCGTCTATATATATATATATATATATATATATATATATATATATATATATATATATATTTCTTCATGACTTTAAGTAGAAAGAACATCTTTAGAATTTAATTTTTAAAGAAAAGTATACATGTCCTCCTCTTGTTACTGTGCACAAAGGGTACTAGTGATATACCTCCTGCATGTTTTCTAAAAGAAGTAAGTCAAGTGTGTTTTTTTTCATTATGCTAGAAATAAAAAGAAAACATGTTGAATTTTCATAATATTTCAATCATATCGTTGCCAATGCACGACGTCAGGAAATGCTGCAGTCTTCTCATGCAAGAATGAAGGCATTGAATTCTTCAAAAAAACAATCATAAAGTTTGAATGAATTGTCAGATTTTCCTCAGACTTTACTGCTGTATTCACTCATTCCCCAAATTTGGGGCTTTATTCTTCTTCGAAAAAACAAAGAAAAAGAAAAAGGGATTTCTTTATGTAATGTTGGTATTGGCAATGAATGAAAAAGGTCGGAAACACGAAGGAACATAATTATGCTATACACCTGCAAATCAAATTAGTGCTTCACATGAGTAAATGTTAGAAGTAAAAAACACTCATACACACAAACTAACAATAACAAGCAACGACAGCACTAGAACTACATAATAAAAAATATCTCGATATCGTTACCAGTCTTTACGGTATAAATACAAAATCAAAGACTGTGCAGAGGCGTACGCGTTTTTCACCAAAGACGAAAAATACACGGCACTTGCGTTTCTTCGTACTAGTGTTACGTGTCAGCGTATATCCCAGCAACGCCTTACAAATTTTATCATATAACAAGTGAAAACTAGCGATCGCAACACAAAATACAGCTGTTTCTCCCGGGGTACAGCTGAACGTTAGTGATACACACACAATGTAATGAATCACAATATACAATTCTTTCCCCTCTTTGTTCTTTTGTTTTTATTATTTTTTTTTTTGTCAGACAAGCAATATTGATTACAATCCCATGACATCCAAATTCTAATACGTTATCATTCAGTCACAGTCAGTGATAAAATTCGTGCCCGAAATGCCGACTTTGAAGAGGAAAAAAAAAACCACACACCCCCAAAACAAAACATGGGTCTATCACAATGAACTAGATAATACCGGAGAATGTAAAACTTTACAAAGGGCATAGCAGATCATGGAAACACCCCCTTTCCCCTTAATGCTGCATAATTCTGCCAAGTCATCAATCCTGGATTCCGGACCATGAATTTTTAAAGTTTTGATGTTGGAACTGCTGGATGAGGAGACTACTAGAGGTTATGACGTATGAGTGGACTACAATATCAAGAAAATATAAAGAAAATACTACAAAAATCCATTTTTCATGAAAATTACAAATTCCATCAACTTGATATTGACATATGTTAAGGGTAGCAATTATTCCCCCTGCTTTCTGAAAGCGGTTGGTCCACTGCTCTTTCATAATTCTAGAAAAGTGAATTTTTGTTGAATATCCTTTATATTTTCTTTGTATTGTTGTCCACTCATACGTCATATCCTCTACTAGTCTCCTCATCCAGCGGTTCCAACACCAAAACTTTAAAAATTCATAACTTTTGCATCGATTGTCCGATATTTCTCAAACTTTCACTGATGTGTTCTACTAATGTTGCTGCTTTCACTCAATCCACATTGTTTTTGGGGTTTACCTTCCCTTTAAGAGTGATTCCCGCAGCTTAAGCTTGCCAATTTTTGTCCATTTGATATTTGTTCCCTTTTATGAAGTTGTTCGATTTAGATAAAATCTATTAGTGTTTATTTTTAAGCGTTATCAAGGTATAATCCTGGCTTTGTTTCATGATATGTTTAATCTTCATTCATGTTTTCATGAGTATTCTATACGCGTAACGCGTAAGGGATAGCCTGAGAATGTCATTAGTCCATTTAATGCAGTTAGGACTCATTCAATTCGTTTTACAGATGCACATGACTTCAATTCAATTAGTCCAGATCTCAAATCCAGCACTACACTTTCTCGCTTTAGAACACTATAATTGAAACAGCATACTTTCAAGAAAGTGTTATTCATGACTGAGAAAATTGTTGGTTACTATTATAGACTTCTTCCTTCCTCTGCTCGGATCCTTGCATTACATTTGAATGTGTGTGTTTGGGTGTATGTTTTGTGTGCAATAAGAGTATTGTGTTTGTATAGTGAGGGGCAGGTGTAAAAATCTGATTCTCATCCATTCATTATGAGTACAGCTACGCCCCCCCCCCACTTTTTTTCACAATACGTATTACTATCAGCAATTAATTTGTCTGGTATAATTCTTATTTTGGGGCACCACTATTAATGCACAAGCTCTGAAGTTGCTGCAAAAGGGTCCTGGCGTTGATTTGTTAAACATATGCATTTATACGCATTGCTTTTCTTTTCATTGCGTGCATAATGTATTTGCCTGCTATTATTTGTGCCGAATGAATTGAATTGGATTGACTGATTCAAAGCTAAGAGCAAATAGATGAACAAACATACGGTAGCAAAAAAAAAAACAAAACAACAAAAACATATTTTTCTTCGAGGAGGCAAAAAAAAAAGGATGCATTTAAATAACAGACACCCCATATCAATTTAAACCACCATCGACAAGGCGTAAATCTTCTATCGCCGCATTCATTTTGAGATGTCAGATAAGATAACAGTAGAAGATTCCATCAAAGGTCGCGTTAAGAGACTAACGTAAGAGAGAGATGTTGAGGATTACCTTTAAGAGCAAGTCCATTCAGTGTTTAAGTTAACTTCTTCTTCTTCTTCTTCTTCTTCTTCGTCGTTGTCGTCGTCGTCTTCTTCTTCTTCTCCTCCTCCTCCTTCTTCTTTTCTTCCCCTTTATTATCTGTTTCTTCTTCATCTTCTCCGTAACGCTAAGATTCCACCATGTTCCCGGCAGTCACGTTTCAGGCCACCGTGGACAGCGCGATGGACGTGAGACAACGCGGGGGGACGGGATGAGCAAACGTGACAGGCCGTGATTGCCATGGACGCCGTGTCAGATTCGAAAACTGTAAAAAAAAAAAAAAAAAAAAAAAAAATACCATGGCAGTAAATGATGATTATGATAAACCTAGTAGACCGTAATGAAACGGGTTGTACGCAACAAAACGCGACAGTATGTAAAATGCCGTAATATGTCTACATGGAGCTTGATTAAAACGCTGTGAGAACGGCGTCTGGTATCTTTATGTTTACTGGGGGTCTCTAGTAATTTGGATGACATAGCAATAATATAATAAAAATACTACGTCAATCTGTCTGGATATAAGAGTTCTTATATTCCTTGGGATATGACGTGGTGATTTTCTCCAGACACATTTATAGCCGAGCATGGAGAGAAATTGCACTTTAAAAATTTAGCAAGTCGCGCAGACGACACAGTGTGTCAAGATCAATAAACCGTTGGCAAATTGCGCGAATATACGCACGTCACACTCGGCCGCGTAATTGTAAACATGATAGTTGGCACTCACTCCGTATAATAATGTAGTAGAAGTTTGGTAAACATGGATGAGACACGTTTCGTTTTTGCCATTTCGCACGACTCAATACGAGTCGACGACCTTGCCCGTTGTACTATAGGAGTGAACCTAGTGGAGCCGTGTGAACCATGAAAGCTGCGAATTACGACCTGAAACAATGCCCATGCAATAACGATGTTTCAAGAGTGCCACTAATAATAATAAAGTATTATATCATCTGTAAAGGGTTGCTGTTGTTGGTGGTGTCCTTTGCCCATGATTGCGTGCGCTTGTGTGTATGTGTGTGTATGTGTGCGTGAGAGTGTGTGTGTGTGTAGGAGCGTGGGGTGGGATGGAACACAAAACAGAACTTAACAAAGCAGCATATTCCGACCTTTCTATCCGCTTCTCTGTATGAGATCCAACCTTTCCCTAAAAGGTACCCCCCCCCCAAAAAAAAAGGTAAAAAGTAATACAGATGTGGTCGTATAAGGAGAAGTAGAAAGTTATTGTAGTAGCGGAAACAGTAATCCCATTGATTCAGATGATAGTCGAATAATATAATGATGTAATGGTCTGAAAGTTTGTCTTATTAAATCAGACACATGGACAACGTTTACGTGATTAACAGCTTATGCATTCTAATAAAACCTACAATTTGAAACGGCAATTAGACAATGATGCATTATTGAAACAATTATCAACATTGTTTTCCGTGATTAACAGTATACACATGTTTTGTTTTCCTTCGGGAACCTTAAAACACGCGATGACTAATTGGGTGAATCTGCATGACCTTTACTGCGAATTATCAAGGTACCTCTGTTTGGATGGGATGGCAACTTGGCTTTAGACGCATGACAAGTGGGGGGGGGGGGGGGGTATTAACTCTTCCAGGTCAATATGTTTGTTGTAACTTCGTTACACATGCGTTATTCCTTCAAGTTTCCTTTCCGTCTACTGCTTTTAAGCTTTACATTTGCGACGCAGACGTTAGAGACGACGATTGCGCTGCGGAAGTTCTCTTCTCTCCCTGCGTCGTGCTGAAAAGTAGCATGAGATTAAAAGACGCTCAATCGTCGCAGGCGATTTGCAGCTCAGTAGAAAAACACGACACGCTGCTCCTCCCGTTACCGTACCCCCCGTGCGTACCGAATGCCGAACACGACGCTACGCAACGCACCAGCGAACACCCAGCTAGACTACAAGAGCCGTGCGAGCTGTCCACCCTAATTTCAACATGGACGCCCGAATACCTACCGAATGGGGCCGAATGGGTGCACGCACAAAACCGCACTACAGCCGTGCGCATGGAAATCGCTCCTACGGGCTCCGGTCATGACACAATTGAGAGAGCTGTGTGTGTACGTACGTACCTGGCTCCAGTCTCTGTTTAATTATTTGCACTGTGGTGCCAATTTCAGCAATCTGAGCAATAATATTTTAAAATTTCTGGAAATATCCTATTGGATTATTTATATATTACGTTATTAAATATTTAGTTTTATAAATAATTATGGTTTAATGAAGAAATATTAAAACTCTAAGCTTCATATATATAGCAAGTTGCAATGCATAGGTCTATGGCAGGTTGTTTTGATCATTGTGCAATACTGCTGATGCATATCCCATGTCAGCTGTGATACGTTCGGCCGGATCGTAACATACAAAGTCGATAGAGTCATCGGTATGTCAATATCAATGTGTGTGGTGTGCGTGTACTGTTTGCAATAAAAAGTACTGCTTCAGTTCAGTTCAGTTCGGCTTAGCCTTTACTTTAGTAAGGAAACTTCACAATGGAGATCAAACAGTCGTCCAACTCGAAAGACTGCAAACGTATTTACTTGTATGACGCTATCGACGAGTGGAGAACGCAGAGAGCCGTGTTATTAACATGCTTACTAGGACAAGTAAGAGGCAAGAAGGGGAAGCTTCAGCGTCAGCGTGCCGATAAAAATTTGCTTTCCACTTGCTGGAGTTGAATGAACAGTTTTGCAGGAATTTATAATGTGCAAATTCGTGTTACAGCACGCATGCACGGTGGAATTGTAACTCAGCCTGAGACGTCGACCCAGCTGCCTGCACGTCCAATGCCACGGCTTACGCCAATCAAGCAAGCCCAGGCCAAGTCAACAACTTCAAGGAATCCAGATCAAGATGATGTGTAAGTACATGAATGATTGAAGTGTATGTAGGGCCTATAACGTTACAGCGCCTCTCTAACTCCCATAACATTGTAAATTTCTACTTGTACTGCCTATTCTCAAAGACTAATAGTCTATTAAACACGGTTAGACTCGACTCTGTCTGAGGTAGAGCTTAGTAATCTACAAACTGTAATACCGTCTTGGGTCTAACGTTAGATCTATAAAAAAAAGTCAAATTTCCTCGTAACGGTTAGATATAACGTTTATCTAGACACTGACTTTTTTAATTTTATTTCAGTAGTCTGAACTAGGTAGTAGATTTCTATACACAGCCCAGTCGCTGTTATAAATAAGGTAAGATGTTGTGCTTCGCACAGCGTCTGGTAGGGCTAGGGTAGTTTCAAATCATATTACGCAAATTCCCCAAGAATATAATTTAGGATTTGCGAATGAATTTTAAATAATTGAATAGATCTATCTCAAGCTACATCATACAATAAATGTAGTCTAGATCTAGAACTCTAGATGATAGATCTAGATTCTAAGCCCTACGTGAAGTTGAAGTTGTAAGAAAATAGAAATGGATTTTAGTCACTTTATCAAAGACTATTATCCCATTTAAAGATGGCAACACAAAAATCTGAGAAAAATGCGCATAGCTGTACAGCTACAGGCATACATGTACACAGTTTTTCACTCTTTATCTTTGGTTTGGAGCATTAAAACTTATGAAAAGAAGCATGTTGCCATCTAACTTTTGTAAAAAAAAATAAATAAATAAATAAGGATGAACATCAATTTACTGAAATATTTTAGGTAGGGCCTAACCATAGATAGTTTGACCAATGACTATGTTTGAAGTTGATTGAACCTAGCAGAAACCATGCAGACAGGCCTACGAGGCTACGGTACTGTCACAAATACAATTTCACAAATATGACATTGTCCTACAGCCTCACAAAAAGTTACAGTTACACTTTAACGTCAATAGTTTGCTGTTAGACTATAGTATGAACAATTTGCTAACACTCACAGTTACACTTATTCACAGCCTTTCAGTTCTCTGTTAGTTTCTGACAGTTTCTGTTCACTGAATCTAATTCTGAAAACTAAAACAAGTAGGCAAACATTTAAATTTGATATCTATCAAGACAAATTACTTATTAGCAGATAGAGTTATTGCCAATGTTATTGTGATTTGATTCTGGTGTTGATTAGATATATATCTATTTACAGAAGATGATGAAACGGTGTGTCAGTTGGTGCATGGCCCCCTTTTACCACAGCCACAGGTACACTGTGCAGTGCAACTGTGGCCGTTGGCCCTGCACGGGCACAGCCGCCTCCCCGATTTGTATTTACAAACGCCTGAGCAAGTACATGATACAGGGTCTCAGACCCAATCGTCCATGTTCAAAATAGACAGCTCGGCGGTCATGTCCGCAACCCATGACGATGTGTCATCGTCCATGATGGCCATCCTCACATTTACCTGCACACATTCTATTGTCAACTGATTGTGGTCTGTACTCTAGTACTAGTATACAGTAGTTGACGAGTGACGACGATCGACGATGCGATGATGAGAGGAGGCTACTTATAGAAGGTGCGTATACGTATGTACATTATGTAAAGGCAGCTCAGGCGCTGTAACTACGGCCGGCGAAATTACGATCGCTACCGTATACCATGCATGCAATTCACATGTACAGTACGTACACATCTCAGCTGAGCTCAGCGCTCAAGCGAGGAATCGAGATACTATAGCGCGATACATTGCAGCAGGGATGTCTTGCGCACACACATTTCGCTTCGTAGTAACTTCGGAAGCGAGTTTACGTGGCGCCACCCGCGGCTGAAATACGTCCATGTACCCTCCCGATTGAGAGTCTTTAAGCGAGGACGTAACCTATAAAAAAAGATAAAATGGCGCCCCATTATTGCATCAAGTTGCATCAAGTAGCTCGCTGCGTCGTGAATTGAGCGGACGTAAAAATAACCCAAAGCGCATTGTGGAAACTCAGGTGACGATTTTGCGCATGTTCAGAACATTTTTTTTTTCTTCTGAACGTTCGCGTCGGGAAGATCTAAAGCTCCTTAATATCTACCCATGCACCTTGGTGAGTTATAACGAGTTACCTTCTCGTCCTGTGAACAACAATTCGCTTTGTGCCTTCTGTGGTTATTCTTTTTCTAGGTTACTGCATAAAGAGTGTGGAATAATTTCCCCTTTATTCTCAAGCAGTCTGTATCCACAAATCAAAAAAGCTCTGAATTCATATCTCTTCTAATTCCAATCTTCAGCTCTGCACAAGTATAGGCCTGTGTGTATGTGTGTGTGTTTATACATGCATGTGCGTAATTGTGACCCGCCACGTCAAAAGGATCCGAAAGTCGCTGACGGCTGAGCCGAGCAAGAAAGTCGAGTTTGAAGTGATATGAGGTCATCAAAATCGGTCAAAACCATCGAATTTTTGTTTTCGGTGTATTGTTGTAGTCTGATGTTCCGTCTATCATCTGCAGAAATTGTGAAGCTAAATCAAGGAAAGCCAAGAAACTACAAGTGCCTTATATTCTGGACCATTATTTTCAAACTTTCTGTGGAATAGAAACGTGTCCGAAGATTTGGATTTAGCCCCGCAGATAGACCATAGCAATGAGGGAGTGATCTTATTGGTGAGTGCGTTGCATCCTGGTTTACTGATTGGTGGTGCGTAGACTGCTGGCGCTAGGCTTGAATGAACATAGCGGAGGTTGCTATGAGCAGACCTTCTATTGTCAAGAGGTGAAAACTGTCTTTGATCACTTTTGCGTCGGAAAGAAAACTTTGAAGGCGGTTTTCTTGAAACGCTGACTTCCTGTAGACCACTCGACATGGTCTCATAAAATCATCAACATCTCCGCAATCAGGCACCATTATGAGTCGTGTTATACATGAAATTAAAGCTGAAGAGTAGGGGAATAATGTCATGTCATTTTCAGAAAATCAACCTGCCTCGACTTTCGGATCCTTTTGTTGCAGTCACAATTCACAGTCACAATTGGTTAAGGCGTTTAAATGATAGATTTAAGATTGATCAAAATGTTGATTTTTTTTATACCGTATTTCTTTAAAATTACCTGTTTCTTTTATTTCAAAGTTTGTAAGTGAAGAGCGAATTAAACATTCATTGTAATGTAGTGTACTGTTATTTCTGTCCTAAGCGCCTGAAGCTAACTGTGTTTCCAAGGTTTTTTGTATCTTTTTATTTTTTGTTTATTCTTTTTCCTTTTTTTCATGCATACGGGATTGACAAAGTGCGTTTGTCCGAAAGCACATGATGAACTCCTACTTCTACGTAATTGGCACAAACCAATGCTTGTGCAATCCAGTTGCTGCCACGTGGGTTGTTCTGCTGAGCGACGAGTCTGCATGGTGAATTGCTCTGATAGCCGCGAAACGCCTCATAATGACACTTCGTGTACACAATAAACGAATGCTTTAAGGGTGATTGACAGCGCCCTTAGTTGCCAAGTTTCCAACACAAACATATCCAGACAGACAGACACGCACACGCACACACGCACACACACACACACACACACACATACACACACATAAACAAAAAACAAACACAATATCAGATTGCGCTGTATTAACTTCACTAATTCATAACGATGGATATCATCAGGGGTGGAGCTATGGACTAGAGCCAGCATTACAGGGATCTGGCGCCTCCGTCATAGATAACTGGGGTGAACGTGTTCGAAAATTGGGCGATGAGTTGGGGTTTGACAGTCACGCATGCGCAGTACGTAAAAAATACGTCATAGCACGGTGACACCGGACTCAACGTGCAAATCGAAAAGTGCCTAATGAAGAAGGTCACAAAGTCCACCCTGACGTCGCTAGTTATTAGCTTAATCACTGTGAAACTAACCACGATCGCTGCGTGAAAATGTTGGGCTTTATTGGTAAAAAGGTTTGTGTAATTTACATCAATCGTCCTCCTCTTAAACTAGAAAGTAGCTGTACTCGAGGGAGGTATCGTTTCTGCCCCTGTTTTTGAGTCCTCGCTTCGCTTTCAGCTACCCTTTATACAACATCCACAGAATATGCAAACACTTTGATGACTAAGTGCAAAGAAACACAAAAGAAACTGGAGTTCTCTTTATATAATAATGATTGTGGGTTATTTCTTTTATAAGTTATTACATTGAACTTTCTCTCCACATGTGGTGGCAATAACTTAACATTATTATCATAATCATAAACAAGAGATTGAAACAATTATTGTCCCTTATTGAAAGTTTCCTAGCCAGTTTTGATTTAATTGTCACAGAATTATAATGAAGCGATGGGTTTTGGCAAGTATCATGGGAAACACAATGGTCCGTTATCCTTTATTATTTTTTTTTTTTAACTCTCCCTCCTGTCAATACGAAGGTAATGGTAATTGGGCTTGTTAGATAATTTCTTGGGCCGATTGGCAGACTAAAGTACGTATTAAATCATTGAGAAATCTATATCAGAGCTGTAGCAGTTAGTAACGGAAATGGACGATATACTTAAGAACAAACAACAGTAGGCATATGTAATCCATTATCCACTGACAGAAGGCACACTTCTAGCTGAACCCTTTTGCCGATTTCCGATGCCATCGAGGGATTCGCACTACCTGGCCTTCACAAAGTTTAATTGAACTGCCGAATGTTGATAAACAGCGATGACATGTGAACCTAGAATGAGGCCTGCTTTACAAAACACGTTAAAAGTAGACCCTCTTGACAGTATATTCCTGCTTGTCTCCATTGCTAGTCCCCTATGCATAAGGCAGTATCACTTCCATTCATCGTATACTGCCGATTACAACCCAGTTCACTAGGAGATCGAAATACATGTGTATAGTGAACTAGTTTCTCGCGATCTCCGCGCCCTCCATAGCTAAGCACGTGACACTTTTCGCATCCACGCCACGAAAAGCAGGGCAATTGAAAAAAAAAAGTGAAGAATCTGAGTTTGATGGAAAGAGCGGAAGGAGGATGTTTGGAAGGGTGATATTTTGTCCCCTGTGGCACAGGTGAAATTACCACTGTACGTTTTTCCTTGCTTGTGTGCAAGGGAAGTGAAAAACTCGGCATCCGATAGAACAAACTTTGCGTGTCGTGGAAGGATAATCAGGGAACGATCCTGCTCTCTCGATAAAGTTATGATGGAAAATGCATGATGTATGAATGGAGCTAAAAATAGTAACATGTTCGGAGTTTTTATTTGTATTTTTTAACCTTTTCAATCACAAAGTAAGTACACTGTACCACTGTGTACTCAATCACAGAATCATGACTAACCCAATTAATATTGTAAAAGTCTTTGAACAACTTGTGGGAAACGAAGTCTATATCTAGGCTATTCATTTACTTTTCATCTCAAACCTTTATCATTATACTTATCTTTGCCACTCAATACATTACGCTCACTTATGCTCATAATCCTAGGGTTAGACAAGAACAGCAGTAATTATCACCGACCCAATTTTAGTGCAAACGACTGAATAACTTGCCATTGTTTACAATTGTTTACACAACCTTATAGCGTCAACCATGGTACAGTTTCGATTGAGATGGGGCTTCAGGTTTCCAACATTTTTTGATGATGATTTTTGAAGTAATGAGATACCTGTTGTGAAATGGGAAAGAGAATCTAATTCGAAAAAGGAATTCAAAGTTTATTTGATGAAAATTGTTTTTGGTATTGCTGAGATATTCCAAACAAAGCGATCCTAATGAATGGTGGGGCCCATATTTTTATTGGAATCGCTTTGTTTTACTTTGTTTTTGGTATCTCCGCCATTTTAAAACCGATTTTCACAAAAACAGTTTGAATTCCTCTTTTTTATGCTCTTTTGCATATCATAAAGTGGTTTCTAATTATCTGGCTAAAAGTTAAAAGCTGAGTCCTCTCCCTAACCTACACTATACCATACCTTCGAATTTGAAATAATGAACCTTTGGAAAGATGAACTTTTGGAACGACGAACATCGTCCGTCTTGCCACGTCAGTGGGTCTACTGAACAACGCGATTGGACATCTCCGGGTAAAGCTGGTGTCAGAGTAAACTATTTGTTCACAAACCAGAGTGCTCCCCAAGCAGTGCTATTCGAATTGCACAATCTAGACAGTCTAATACACATCAAAAAAAAAAAAAAAATACATCGTCATAGTGAGTTTGAGTTTGATAATAGAGTTTGATTGCAAAACGAGTTCAGAGTAATTTTTAAGCATGATAAGATCTCTCCAATGACACTTCACTTGTTAAATACAAATGAATATTTCTTAAAGGGGTTGGCTAGTAACTGATCAGTGGGAATCAGTGGGAATGCTGAGGGATAATTGTTCCAATCCTTGTGGGATTCATTTAATAGTACATTATATATCTATTGTTGTGTGAAAATTATTTGCTTCAGAATGGTCTCATATTCAAGTAATGTGTAGTTTAATGTTTCCAGGTTAGCATGCCTGTACAGTGACGGGGCATTAAACTGCACATTACTTGAATATGAGACCATTCTGAAGCAATTAATTTTCACACAACAGTAGATATATAATGTACTCTTAAATGAATCCCACAAGAATTGGAACAATCATCCCCCAGTACTCCCACTGATTCCCACTGACTGCAGTTACTAGCCATCCCCTTTAAGTTACGATACGGGGTCCCAATTTTTCTCATTATTTCCTTTTTTGGCAAGTTCAATCTCAAATATCTTTATATTACAATGAAGTTGAGATCAAACTCTGCAATTACACAAAAAAAAGACAGAAAAAAGGAGACATGAAGTTCGTTTCTGATTTGAAAGCGCTTTTCTTTCGCTTTAATATTTCTTAACAAACGTGTTTAGACATTCACATAATATGCTTTGTTCAGTAACACAATGTGATCAGAGTTACGCGTGACACATAAATGTATATGTTTTATACATGCCTTCTATCTGTCATTTTTCCTTTTATGATCTGGTACAAAATATACACTATTTACACATATACACACCAAGAAAATAAAACAACAACTGATGTGAGTCTCGATATGCCAGAATTTACAATTACAGTTGGTAAACAAACAACAAAATTTACACGCGTACACAAGGCAAGCGAGTTGAAAAAAAAAATATCAATGAAATAGGTAAAGAAAATACTCCAAAACATTATTTCAGATCGATTACGAAATCGCTTTGCGTCTGCAGTAGGATGTCTAGGTATTAAGCCTCGGTTACAATTATTCATACAAATATAAATCTCCCTCTTCGAGTGTTCGTAGAGGTTTGTAGAAATTCGTAAGTGGAAAAGCGAGCGATATGAATCCCATTTTCTTTGCTCAATTTTCCACTAGTAAAATTATATATTCATTCTGGTCAGTTTTTCTGTTTGAGTTTGTAGAAATTCGTACGAATGCCTATTAATTCGCAAGAACAACTCAGGACTTTCTTTAGAAACGAAGTGATTTTCTGTTATACAATGACCCTTAGAGTCCATATTATGTTCTTGTTGCTGTTGTTGTTTAAAGTTCTCATTACGTCGTACTTACGGCCATCTTGCGATTGTTGTCGCAAGACAGTCGTGCGAGCAGCTCATGACATTCTCAAGTCATTCGTAAGAAGATCTTTTGTCCAGTTGCAAACAGACGCTGCCGTGTCTGTAGTTCCGTATTTCTTTGACAGGGAATGTTTCCTCATAAATAGGAGAATGAGGATTGGAACTTCATTTGACGTTTCGAACGCGTTTGACTTCATACACTTTTGTATACGCCCAAATACCCAACAACTGTCCAAATTGTGTACGTACCCCTTACGAGCGGCGTACGAACGTCTTATGAAGGTTTTGAGTGGATCGTATGGACGCAGTACCAGTCTCCGCTGGTTTCTTACGGCCTTCTTAAGAATATTTTATACAAAATGGCGTTCGTACCGGTTCGTAAAGGGATTTGTGACCGAGCCTGTTAGAACATGTGTGTGCAGTGGAGATTATGTAAGTCTATTTGCCAAACGCTTCATAGATTAAAAAAAAAAAATTCAAAATGATTACCTGATTGAAGACAAACTAGACAAACAAGCAAACAGAAACTTTAATAGCAATTACGTAAGTATGCAAATGAATATGTAACAAAATCATGAGTGTAATTTATGTAGTTATGGTTGTCTGTGAGTGTGTTTGAGAATGTTCATGATGACGAGAACAAATCTAATGCTTATATTCTCTTCTGATAATAAATTATAACCCATATTGATAGATATCGTCAGTCAAGGCAAACACACAAATGAACAAACAAGACCCAAATACAACAGATTGGAACTAAAAAAACAAACCAAAAGTAGAGCAGAAAGAAAGTAGATTTGAACTCGTTATTGACACGAGTTATGTGATACGCAGGACCAGAAACTTAGTTTGCTAATAATTCGTCATCTTTGAAACCGGGGATTCACATATCAACAAAGTAATAACAAAAATGCTGTTATGAGAATAAACAAAATACCAAAAATATTTTTAGAATAATGGTACAATGTGTAATGATATTTATATCCATAATAATAATAATGATAATGATAATAATAATAATAATAGTAATAATAATGATAATAATGATAATAATAACAATGATAAAAATAACAACAATAATAATGACAAAATAATAATAATGATAATAACAATGATAAGAATGATAACAATAGAAATCACAATTCATATTGCACCATTTCTATTAATAAAATGCTCAAGGCGCATTCGTAGATGAAAGCATGAAGATTTAAAGAAATTGAAAAAGCTCTAATATTATAAAACAAATAAGCCTTCAACTTTATAGGTCAATTATGATTCTAATTTGCATGACCAAGGGGGTGAGACATAGACAGGGAATTTATCTTGAGACAAGTTTGTCTCGAGAAGTTCTATGTGTAATGCGCATAAAATTTGGGCACATTTGGCGAAATTCTTTCTGAGATATGTGTAAAAAAGAAGAGAAATTGCGCGTGTGTACGTGTGGTGTATATCTGCGTATTATTTTAGAATTCAGTGCCATGGTTTTCTTGAATTGTTCACGTCAACAAAGTCTTGCAAAATGTACAATGAGAGTTGAGAATGTTGATAAGATTAAAGTAAAATGATGCCACATGGTGTTTTAAAGACCATCTTCCCTTCAAAGCTAGCTTTTAAAGAGATCAACTTAGAATACCGTTTAATTCAAATCTATAGTTCACTATTTGACATTAAACATGACATACACTTCACAGATATCAATTTAAACAATACAACGTGACGCTAACAAAGTATACAACAAGACTGTGTTATAAACAGATGATACAGCAATGGATCACACTTGCATAATCAAGATGGATTTGCATAATGACTTTTTTTTTCTCTAAAAACCAGCAGCAAACAAACATGTTTTCCTGTTCAACTTGTATATGCAAACAGAATTTGGACACATTTGGACAGACACTTCCTGCAATATAAAGGGACATTGCGTGTTAGTGCAAATTGAGTGTGTGGTGGTTGTTTGGTAAATTCAAATGTATATTCTACCATGAGGATTTTCAGATGAACGCAATTAAACATGACGCCAAGCGTTTAAAAGGCCATTTTCACCTTCAAATTTAGCATTTACCACTGACATGAGCTTTGACCCTAATTTACATAACCAAGTTAACTTTGTATTAATTTGCCACTTAAATAACCCAGTAATAAATGGATATTATGGGTTAGAAATGTTGTCAGCTGCCATATATTAAAATTTCATATAAAAAACGCACCCCCCCCCAGATAAGGGTAAAGTAATGGAGAACAACTTGATGTCATTTATAAGCTATAATATTGGGATATTTGCATTCAGATGACTTTTGATGACATCATAATGTACAATGCATGTAATGATGGATGAATACAATTTTCATCAAATATTATTATTATTATTATTATTTAATATGGAACGGAAATGGGAGTCTCTGGAAGTTCTGACAATCCCTTGCCGAATAAACAAAGACTTTATTTTAGAAAAAAAAAATCATAATTGCACATAAGGATCAGTAAGGTCTGTAAACCTTGACACAATCGTATTTCTAGGATGACCGGAATAAACACGATGAATTGATATGGCTATGTTTGTCCGAAGAATCCTGCCATGAGAAATGTTCATGGACATATTTGTGTGAATTGGTTGCGTCAATTTTGAGACAATCGACTTAAAAATTGAGTAGGAAGATAAAAGAATAAAGAAAAGCTGATCCTGACAATTACAAAATAATAATAATAATAATAATAATAATAATAATAATAATAATAATAATAATAATAATAATAATAATAACAATAATAATAATAGTATGCTATGACCAAAGCGTATCAATCAACAAAAATAGAGTACGGATTTCATAGAAAAGAACAAAGTTCTGTTTTCTACATTTCTGTAAGGAATCTACCACAAAAGAGTTTGACATAATTGTGCCCTATAATAAGCGAGAAAATTCCTATAAAACCGGAAGAATAGCGTGTAGAGTTTGTCTCTTTTTGGCATCACCCATCAAGATTTTCGTAGGGAAGAGACGTGTGACTTCGAGGACAACAAAAGCTCGTGTTTTCAGTATTTGGAAGAGTGATCAAGGAGAAACCATAGAGGTAGTTATAAAAATGGATGGATAGATCGATGTGTGATGTTAAAGGGACGGTACAGTATTGGTTGAGGTGAGGCTTCGGTTGTAACATTAACAATGAGATACTTAAAGACCACTTTATGAAATGCTTAAAATCGAACAATTCTAAGAGGAATTCAAAGTCCATTGATGGAAATAAGTTTTGAAATGCCTGAGATATCCAAAAACAAAGTAAAAGAAAGTGATCCTAGTAAATGGTGGGTCCCATCTTTCATTAGGATAGCTTTGTTTTGGATATCTCAACCATTTAAAAAGTAATGTTTGTCAAGTTAACTTTTTGAATTCCTCTCAGAATTATATGCGCTTTCATATTCATAAAGATTCTCATTGTCAAAAAAAAAAAAGAATCATCATCAAAAAGCGTTTAATCTGAAACCCCATCTTAGCCGAAACTGTACCATCTTTTTAATGGAGGCAAATCAACTGGCAGATAGGCAGACTATAATGTAAGGATGAAGTGACAGGAGACAAAGAGTGATAGGCATGCCATAGAAAAATAGATGGATAGATAGATAGATAGATAGATAGATAGATAAATAAAAAGATAAATAGAAAGATAGATAAAGAGGTAGATAGATAGATAGATTGATAGAGACAGATAGATAGGTAGATAGATAGATATGTAGATAGATAGATAGATAGATAGATAGATATAGATAGATAGATAGGTAGATAGATAGAGAGATAGATAGATAGATTGATAGAGACAGATAGATAGAGATAGGTAGAGATAGATAGACAGATAGATAGATAGAAATAGATAGATAGTCAGATAGATAGATAGATAGATAGAGATAGATAGATAGATAGATAGATAGAGAAAACAGAAGAGAGAGGAAGGGGGACGATGAAAAAGAGAAGGGCTTGAGTCGAGCAAATTTGAGCACGGTGTAAAAAAAAAAAAGCAAAAGGGAGAGCGACAGAGTGCTTTTAGCCCGGTGTAAAAATGGGTATAAATGCAAACGAGTAGCGAACAACAACGACAACATCAAAATGCAAACAAAAGAGACAGTTAGATTGAAAGGGATAATTTTTTTGTTTGGGGGTGCCAAACTGACAATTTGTACATGGTATTGTTGTTTTGTTTTGTTGTTTTTGGTATGTACATTAGGCATGAAGACAAAGACGGTGATACATCCGTACTGGAAAGAACACAGTGTCCCACAGTGTGTTCATAGTGTGGTCACAATTTAACAGTTTGCAGATGATTTCACACTGTGGTTTAGTTTTCACAGAGTGTTCACTGTAATGTTCTGTGTCACACTGTGAATTGATGATTCACGATGTGCTCACACTGTTAAAACGCTCGAATTTAACAGTGTGAAGAGATTTTACACTGTGTTCACAATGTGTTCACAATGTGTTTACACTGTGTTTCTCACATTGTGGGACACTGTGTTCTTTTCAGCAGGGATATTCATGTTACTAAAAAACCACTTCGATCATTTATTTTCATACATTGTGGGGTGAAAAAAAAGATACAACATAGGATACATACGAATTCACAATGCCTTTTTTTTTTCATATTATGGTAATCTACTGTCTCATTTGTTGGTATCTCACATAAAGTTAACGAAAGGAAGATAATCACTTCTAAAAAATGGTTTAAAGATACATACAGAGGCCAATCCCTCTTGCAGTATACACGTGGGCTCAAAATGATTATAACTTGTCGCAGCAATAGCTCACAAATTCATGCGCAATGAATTAATAACAATTGGTATGTTATACCATTCAAATCCCTTGGTGACATTTAAGTAAATTACCTGTACACCGGATCTAATCTCGCAGCATAATTATCCGCTATTACTGCGGTGTCTCATGCGCGCATGCGTATGGTGAACGCATGATATCCCTAGATATTGCGGCCTGTGTGCGAGCAAGTACATCATCGTGCATTCACCTTACGCGTGCGCAAGTGACACCGCAGTAATCATGACGGATGTGCTGCCCGATCGGATACGTCAAAAGTATGCAGCAATGATGCATTCCTCCTATTTTTTTTTCTTTCTTTTTTTTCATGGTTCCGTTCCGTTAACACTCATACATGAATAATTTCACTTTCAATTTTCAAAACTTAGGTTAACACCAGAGCCTGTGATATCTTTTGTAAAACATATCAGCAAATATCGAATATTGATATGCATAGTATTCGCTCAAATATCGATGCTCTTTAAAGCGACATTAACAAGAAAATCCACTCGAGTATTCAAAGGTAAAATCTCTTATAACAGCATTAGCTTTCACGATCTGACACATGTTGGACGAACCATGCATACACAAAGACGATTATGATATTTCAGAGTGTAGATAACAACACATCGTGTGACCTTTCGAGTTTTAGGGTGCACATAAAGTTACTTGAGTTTGGCAACATTCATGTGCCTAAAAATATGATGTGGTGTCAAGTGTCAGAGACTGTGTTGAAAATCTCGGACTCGTTTCAGACTCGTTGAGAACGCGAACAATCAACTCTTGTGAAAATCAAGAAAAAAAAAACAGACTACAGTTTGGCCCGAAAATTGTTGTGAAGTGGTAAGTCACGTTTGTACAGCGCCACATGCAGACAATGTGTTTTGTATACTGGTAGTACATGTATACACTACGGATAAATTGTGAAAAGACTGATCAGGGACTCCGTCGTAGAAGACACACGCATTCCTTATGGGCATTATCTTAAAACTAGGGTGTTTTATCTTGTGCAAGAATGTCGAGGTTAGTCAAGAAGGGGTATTAATAAAGACTGGATTTATTTAAAGCATATACTCTAAGACAATACCAGCTCACTTAAAAAAGAACAACAGCAACAACAACAGCTAACTTGCGGTATTTAGAGGCATGTCACACAGACGTTGAATGTATTACCTTTGTTGGGACAAAGAATGCAACAAAAGGTATCTTTAGCATTTTGAGACAAAAGGCCTGGATTAGCGGGTCGCTTGTGGTGTATGATGATGTTGCCAGTGTTGATACTATCGCTTCTTCCATATTATTGATAGATGTTAAATAAACAACAATGAATAAATCAAATTTGTAGGCATTGGAGTGGATCTTGCATTAAAACAGAAGGCAAACAAACACATCAGATACAGCACACGTTTGATTACAAGCCAGACAACGGTAGACAAATTTCGAAAGATCAGTGAGGCTACGATAGCAGCCAATCATTCTTCTTCATGCATATTCATAATGATTCACCCCTGTCATTGACCTAAGATTAAAGAAAATAGTAATAATGATCCGAAGTGAATGCATGCGTTAGAAGGAGCTGGCTTTTGGCTTGCCTAGTATAAAGGCAACCATTCGATGCATATTATCAAATATCATCTATGACGACATAACATCAAAGTATACACGACTTTCACATTGTTCAAAGTATGTGTACTGGAAGCTGACCGTGCAACATTTTTGACAAACGTTTGAAGAAGTCTTGAATACAGCACAAGGTAACGTGTTAAGTGTTGGCATCCATTTTGATTTCCAATTAAAAAAAAAAAAAGAAGTACAACGTATAGTCATTTTGTAAATGTGTTCATACTGGTGCTCCTGTTCATTTACCATGCGTTCGCAGCAGACGATTTCCGGTTGCTATGTTTTGTTGCTTTTGTTTCAGAGTAAACCGCTTTAATCTGCTCTCGAGACGTCGTTGACGTCCTCGTGATACGATGAGCTGCGGTCGTTGATCACTGGCTTCAAGAGAAGCATGCCATAGTAGTCTTGGAACGGCGCTGATGAAACCAAACTAACGATCTCAGAGAGGGACGGTGCATTTGACGTGTTTTCTGCGCATGCGTTCAGGAGGATATATCGGACAAACGAGGACGGCCGCCCCACTGCCATCAGCATTATAGTAAAATTATCAACCACCGTTTGATTTCCTCACTTTGGACATTGGATGGATTGATAAGAATGATACCAGACTATTAAAGCGAGCATGCTATAGTTCATTGGTTTCTCTGGTATCAGCCTTGACCGATTGAAGGCATTTAGGACGAATCCTGTTCTTTGGGGAGAAAAAATAGACCACGTGATCTAGCGACCATAATGATCTTCTCAAGCGCATCGTTAGTATTATCTGTATGAGTGTCTCAGCACACAAGTTGATGCGCCGTTAAGTGTTGCGTTTCGTTCGATTTCGCTGGGGCATCATCCGGGTACTTGACCTCTTCCGCTGCGCGCACGCCCGTCTGGGGGCTCCCATTGCTGTTCCCATTGTCAACCCTTGCGGAACCCTGGCGTCTATTCTTCAGCAGTGGAATATCTTCCTGAGCCGGCGACGCGCACTGTTTGTCAGCATCCTTGTCAATCGGGGGTTTTTCCGTCATGGTTCCGAGCTCGTATTTCTCGAACTCGTCCGATTTCTCCTTGATCGGTGAGGTGGCCGGGGCGGTGGAGACCGGTGGACAAGGCTGCTTTTCCACGTTCCCACTGATGCCCCCATTCAGCGACGCGGCCATGTCGGAGTTGATTCGGCCGCCGTTCGGATGACGAGAGGGACTGGACCGGAGGGTGCTCAAACACGTGTTCTCGTCGGTGAACCACCGCGAGTACGAAGAGTTCCGTTGGCGGCCCCCAAGTCGACGCCTCATACACGGACAGTCTTGCTTTCGCATGACTTTCACTGCAGTGCGCTTGATCGACGATTTGACCTGTGGGAGAAGACAAATGTAAAGAATAACAATCACTATATTACATGCGTGATATACGGTGAACATTATCCATATCCATGCACTATTGTTAAAGGGATAGAACAGTACTGGTGGAGATGAGAATTGGGCTTTGAACTTTTTGCGAGATACCAAGAAAACACTTACGAAATAGTACAGAGCATACCATTTTAAGAGGAATTCAAAGTTTATTTGATGAAAATCGGGTTTGGAATGACTGAAACATCCAAAACCACAGTAAAATAAAGCGATGGTAATACAGTGTGGGTCCCACACTTTACTAGAATCGCTTTGTTTTTGATATCTCAGCCATTTCAAAACCAATTTTCATCAAATAAACGTTGAATTCCTCATGGAATTACATGCTCTTTCATATTTCAAAAGAGGTTTCTCATTATCTCACCAAAAAAAAAAAAAATGTTAGAAACCTGAAATTATGTCCCAACCAAAACTATACGATCCCTTTAATTGCCATAACATTAAAAAGATAAACAAATAACAATAAGCATATTGTTTGCTCAAATTTTAAATGATTTATCTTTGCCGCAACCATGTCATCGGCATTTGACTTGAACATTAGAAATCGGATCCACTTTTTACTTTGTTTAACGTGATTGCTATACAACATTTAATCCACACCAGGTTTCGTGAGTATTCGAAAGAAAAAACAAAAAACAATGTTGGTGCGGTATGAGTTGGAGTAGGACAGCCGTGACAATCAAAGCAATTTATTTCTGTTTTTATTCAGTATGGTAATAGATGTTGTCATGTAAGTTATCACGTCAGATTCATTACTTATTGCCATTATCACCAATAGAGGCAGATTAACCATGCTTTAATTGATAGTACGTCACTTTTAAAGGATCTCCTCACTATATTCATCATAAATTAGTTCGTTACTACAAAAAAAAAAGAGATAAAAAAGATACTAGTATAGTGGTAGAGGTCTACAATTACACGCTAGGAGACAATTAAATATTTTATACAGATGGTTGAGACTGAATATGCGCATGCACGAACGCAAACGAAAAAAAAAAGAAAGAGAAATGTTAGTAAGTGAATGGATAATTGATTACTTGGATATCTGATACAAAAACGGATTAATAAAACACAACAAAATTGAATAGAAGGGCTACACATTGTCAACAATGAAGAGATACCAGTATGTCAGTTCCATTGTGTAACGGATAAGGAAATAATGGACGACCACGTTATGCATTCGCATTGTTTGCATGGCATTAGAATAAAAACAAAAAATAAGACATGTGCGATTTAGCGCCTGGGAGTGCGAATTAATGTCCATGTTTTGAGAGAGTGTAAAATGTGAGAAATAGAATGCGAACTTGAGGAATCGGCCAAGAGCGGAATCATCTCGCTTTGCCGGACAGAGTGGTGAAGCAACGCCCGCATTGAAGCACAAAAATGTGTATGCGTTTTCCATTTGATTGCAAACCCATATCACAGAAAAGTTCTAAGAAGTTCTGTTGTTTTGGCTAGGTCTACATAAATATTTTGTTTCATGTTTTCTTCCTAGATATTAGCAGCCCATTGCGAAAAAAAAAATAGGGTCCTACTTGTCATCACGTTTTTCTGCAAAGCGTTTTACATCATTGCTGAAAACGTTTCAAAACTTTTCTCTTTATGTAAAAGCAAACACTGTGTAATGATGTACGACGATTTTGTGTTACCAGCGTGTCTTTGTGGCTTTCCGCAAAGTCAGCAACAATCATTATAGATTAAGTCATACCATGACATGCGCAGGCGTTACACTTCTTGCCCATACTTAACGTATAATTACGTTGTCATTCTTTGTATGTTTTACGAGTTATCAATGTTGCCTTTTTTGTCTTTATTATAGAGGATGACGCTTGCTGCTATTCGGCAGAGAATGTCGGCAAGACAAGCTTTGTTTTGTTTCGTTTTGTTTTGTTTTAAACTGAGGTAAACTGACACTTAATTGATCGTCAAAACAATAGGATACTCTGCAGCAAAAGATTAGGTGAAAAAACAACAACAATGTGTGTGAAGGATGGACATACACACACACACACAACAAAAACAGACAAACAAAAAAAATAAACAAACAAACAAAATGATAACAATGGGGTTAGCATGATGACAAAACTGCACTTTATGAATTATGAAAATGTAAAATATCACGCTGAAAGTGAAATTATACGTAGGGCGTCCTGGTGTATAAAACCTTGTACTTGAAGTAACACCAGCAAAATTGTGGAAGAGAGTAGTTATAAAAGAATGGAAGGATGGGGAGTGGGAGTAAAGGAGAGACACAATATATGACAGAAAGATTGAACGAGGAGAAATGCAATAAATGAATTAGGAAAAAAAGTGGAGCGAAATCAGAGCGCGTAAATGGAATTAGTGAAAAAGAGAACAACGTGATGTAGAATCACGAGTCCGAAACAACATCGGAAAATAGTGATACCGTAAAAAAACATTTAAAGAAATCTAGCGAATACTAAAAAAACAGAAGTCTATAATCGGCAATAATCAGGTTGTCCCAGATATTGTACCCATGTGATTATCTACAACAGTTTAGACCAATGAAGCTTGGCACCTGCATGACTCGATAACAGTTCCGATGTCGTGGTGAATGGGGATTATTATGTTAACAGAGTGGTTACAAAAGGATGAAGAAAGAAAAGATACACACGATGGTAAATGCTTATAAAGTAAAGACGAGTTTCCAAGCACAATAAATACACACACACACACACGTGATGAAAAATATCCCTCCTAGAATCTTTTCAAATTTTCACGCTTAAATACCCTCCTGAGTTGCGCTGATAATTTTTTTTTTTCTCGAAGCAGCAACTAAATTCTGAATTTCTTCCACGAATATGCCTCTTTTTTGTCTTCTTAACCCATTGAGGACGGGCTGATTTTGCTACAACACGCATTTCCCATAGACACTTGCCCAAGTATACTCGGGACTCGTCCTCAACGGGTAAGATAAGTTGGTTTTTGTTTTCTGTTTCCTTTTTACTGTACCTCGATGACCAAAAAATAAGAAGAAAGGTTCGTTTGTTTTTGTTTGCTTGTTTTTTCTTTGTGAAGTTTCCTTTGTTACAAGATGAAGACGGAACTCTTATGTTTTCAACAATACTGACCTGATCTTAATGTCACAGGAGTCTTTTCTCTTTATTTTCAAATTTATAATTGAAGAGGTTTTTCGCAAAACGAGCTAAGTCCATTCTTGTTAAGTTAAAATATTTGTGATTAAAGTTGCTAAAACAGAGGAAATGATAAAAAATGCAATATTTTTAATCATAATTCTAGAATATTCCTTATGTTACAAGTGAGGTATCCCCGGAAAGGTTTATTTTGTTCTACCTGACAATGGACATATTTTAAAATGTTTAAAAGTGACGCTTAGCCCATTTTGCAATAAAACTCTTCAATGGTTTGATTGTTTTGTCTATTTGTCTGTTTGCTTACTTTGTTAAGGATAATCTTTTTCGCTATCAAGAAATGAAGAGACTTTTTTTTTCTGCAGCTATCAAAACATTTTTTTTCATCAGTGACAAACATTCTGCTTTTTATTTCCAGCAGGAATGCTTACGAGTGACATAATACAAGAAAGCACGCGGACCCCCCCCCCCCTTTTTTTTTATCTCTTTGTTTGGATGTTCTAATTTGTTTATCTATATTCCTGAGTATAATTATGCATAGGAATAATTTCTTCGCAGTTCATTTCACTGCGACTAGAAATTTTCTTTTCCTTTTTGTTTTTGTTTTTGATTTCTTTACATCAACATTTTCCAATACTTTTTCCCCCAAATAAAATACCCTGTATTTTCAATAAACTTCTGGCTGTTCAGACTTCACATAGATCAATGCCCACTGAATCAATTGTGACATTCTTATACCTACCATTTCGTCGTGCAATCTAAGTACAAAAAAAAAAAAAAATCTTGCAGTTTTTGGAAGATGTTTTATATTGTTTGTCTTGAAAGGCCATATCGCAAAAAAGTTCAAGTTTACGTCACGAGACATTCACGGCCAAAAATAGATTAATAACGGCAACAGTAAACCAAGTTTGACTTTGGTACGCGTGATTTAACAGGAATGACATAATGAGTATGCTCTTGGAGAAACCCGTTGTGTGAAACCATCGATTTTTACAAGATAAAATAAAAAACAAAAATGAACGCAACGCAAATAATGAAGAGTAGAAAATGAATAATATGATTCTAATACATAGAAAGTAGAGGTGCACACAAGCATGATGACGACTTCAGGAGAAAGAAACAAAGTACGTATAATGAATGTTTCAATAAATGCAGTATATGAGAAAGGCGATAATATGAATTCGTGATGAGCGAGTGGAATGATTAAAATCGTGACAATAAAAATTGATAAATAAAAATAATATGAAAAGTAAGCGCAAAGACAATGGCAACGACGCGATAGATGGATGCGTAGATAATGATGACGAGTATGATTACGATGAAGATGACGATGTTGATCACGAAGACGACAAATGAAAATTTAGCAACACGGATGACGAGTGTGTTGGAATGAAATGAAACGATTGTTTGTTAATACCCTGTTAATTGAACGCATGGTGGCGGGCGGGCGGGCGGGGAGCTATTCAAGGCCGCTTTGTGCGTGAGTTTTGGTTTTGTTAGAGCATGGAGCTGGAGGCTGTGTTACGGAGGCTTTGCCGTACCTCGCTGTTGAGAAAGACGTAGATAACGGAGACCTGCAGGCCCTGCGTGCTCGTCAGGAGCGTGTTGATGTACTGGAGCACGAGCGTGACGGTGATGCCCAGCTGCGACTCGACGATGGGGACGATGATGAGGAAGACAACGTAGTGGACGCCGAGGAGCACGACCAGCACCATGGTCGCTTTGGCACCTCGCCTAAATCGATGGTTGATCACAGGAAAAGTATGTTAAACTGGGCATGTAAATAATGATTCATATATTTTGTACGTGACTAATGATAATCATTACAGTTGTTTATTGCTGTGTACCGCAGCTGTAAGTAATCAAAAGTTTGAATCCAAAAACAGATAAACGTCATTTTGTATCTTTTTTTAAGGAACGTTAATCATCAAATAGTGCAAAATATAATTTTGTTCCGATGATACTGCACTTAAGATATCATTAACATTATCCCATATATTTCTCTTTTTTTTTGTTCTTCAGCAGATAAACTCTTAGATATCTCAATGTGTCATAAATTATGTCTGTCTTTGCACGGAATCATCTTGGAATGAATGCGGTTATTTTTGCTTCCAAGGCAATTCTGCTCTAATCGTCGAAGCCACAAGAAATCATAGTCCTTATGAAAAAAAAAATACTGTAATTATTAAAACCGAGGGAAGAGTGTGAGAGTGAAACTTGTGCGGCCATTATAATTTTTTTATATCTACATGAGTGCGATAGTCTTGTTTCTGAATATCACTCCTATGTATTTTTTTTTTACTTACCATGACTGCTGTTCCTCGTTCCGCATTTGTTCACGTAATTTTTTACACAAGCAGCGCATAATGTTGAACAGGAAAATGCAGTTTATCTGGAGTGAAGGAGCAGAAGAGTAGATTGAAAGAAGAAGAAACGGAAAAGAGGTATCACTTGCAATGGTTTACGTAAGAAAAGCAAACAAGCAACATTTAACTCCAGAATCAGAGACAAAGTTTGTTTTCACTGAAACACACTAATTTCTCATTTCTCTTGTCTGCGACACATACCACTCAAACACATTGCGTTATTTTGTAGGATAATAATTCGTTCAATATCCATCTTGGAACAAAGTTTTTGGTATAGAAGTCTTGGTACAAGAGGCAGGCATCCCAGATCACTCAATTTGTCTGTCGTGTCGTCCGATGAATGGACCCTCTTTTAAAAGATTATTCAGTTGCAGTTAATTTGCATTACCACTACCACGACTTCTTACTAATAACATTGTGAAGACTTTTTTTTTTTAATCGTTCTTGTTACTTTAACACTATTATCATGCATTATTTTTTTTTTACCAATACCAGAGTGTTTAAATGTACATAGCGTATAGGAAATCTTTTTTTTTTTTTTTTTTTTTTTTGGCGAAATGTGTTCAAAGTACATGAAGGTTTTTTTTTTTTCATGTTTTGTTTAGGTAGTCTTTGTGTGTGTGTGCATTTTTTTACCAATCAAATATAACAAAATAGATGAAACACGTTTGATTAAATAAAGAAAGAAAATGAAATCACCTTGCCACACAGTAAACGCACATTTCATTCAAGCAATTACTTACAAATAGAGCCAGTCCTATGGGACCTATTACGCAGACATAGTCTTGGATACTGCCGTTTTCTGCCAACGAACCCGCGAACTCCCTGTTGATCGATCAAGAGAAAGAGAGGGCGAGAGAGAGAATTAAAAAAAAAAAGCCCACAAAAATAGCGCCATCAATGTTCAATGCATGCTATGTCATTACAGGGAAGAACTTGAGTAAAATGAATCAATTTTTGTTATAGAAGTTATATTGATTCTCATGCTTATTTATGAGAAAGTAAAAATCAAAAATGATAGCAATAATGACAATATCAATAATAATAATGAGAATGATAATGAGAAAAATAATAATAATAATAATAAAATAACAATAATAATGATAATAATAATAATGAAAATAATAATGACGATGAAAATAATGAACTAAAATGGTTGCTGTGCTATAGTCTCCAAAGTAAATGTGATTGGAAAATGTTGGACTTCATTTAGAGCTTGTTTTATTTTACTACTACTTGCTAAAATACAACCAGTACTCTAGAAAATCTTTAACAAATTACACTGAATAATGATGATGACATATGAGGCTCACACATTTTAGAAAGTGTAGCAGTGTAATTCATTACAATACTGCTTGCTTAACAAATTCACCGGTGTATATATAATCTATGTATGCATCCTCCTTTTGTTTTGCTTCCTTGAGCCCCAACTCATGCATTATTTTTATGGGAGACCTCCATGTCATCATCCTTGTTCATTGCAATTTGTTATAAAGTTTGAAAACACGCTAATTCCTCATCCCAATCACTATACACTCTGAAACTCTGTACTCAGTATAACTAATAGTGATTGTTCAAATGAAGAGTTTGTTTGCAAAAACCGATAAGTCCATATTTGCCAAATGAAGATATTTGCGATTAAAGGTCAAGAAAAATAAAGAGTATAATAAGAAAATTCTTGCTTCTTTTGACCATAACTTCAAAAATATACCTTTATATGTAGTGACCAATATATCACTTAAAAGGTATTATTTTGTACTTTATGACAGAGATCGTACTTCAAAATCTTCAAAAATGGACTTATCGGTTTTTGCAAACAAACCCTTCAAATGTTAAAGTCTGAAAAAATTTATCCCAAGGTCTCCTTTAATCATGTCGATAATACAATGTTCTTGGGAGGAGTCACAATACTAATGGACGTCTCCGTCGTTATTCATTTTGATTTTAAAGTAGGACGAATGATGGCGCTCTACTCACCCACTCGTAAAATGAGACACGATGGCCCAGATGGACACGAGCATGGCAGGCAAGACTGAAAAGACGTGAGAAGAACGGAACGAGTAAAATAGTGTTGATGTTTTCCAGATAGAAAGGATAAGAACGTCACCTTTGACTGATTTTATAGGTACAGTAGTTGTAGTCACATCACCTTATTTAGCATGACAACCTTTATAAAAGTGAGTTTATCTTTATATTTTCTAATTTTCTGTTTTCATTGCACCCGTACTTTCTATCTGTCCGTTTTTGTTAAAGGGGCATTCCAGACGATTTTCATAATTTCACATGAAGTAGTACATAAATCAACGGCTCCATGTGTAGATTTTTAGAATTTATTGTTGTCCTTGAGCAGAGAAACAATACTCTGAAAAATCTTAAACGAATTACACTGAACAATGTTGATGACGTAGGAGCCTCACATATTTTAGCAATGTAGCAGTGTAATTCCATTACAATACCACTTGCTTAACAAGTTCACCTGTGTAGAATGTATGCATGCCATCTTCTTTTGTTCTGCTTCTTTGAGCCCCAACTCTCGCATTCTTATGGTGAGGCTGCCATGTCATCGTCCTTGTTCATTGCAATTTGTTGTAAATTTTGAAAACATTCTTATTCCTCAACCCAATCACTACAAATTCTGAAACTCTGTACTCGGCATAACTAATTTATAGTTGTTCAAATGTGAAAATCTGAAAATCATCCGGAGGTCCCCTTTAATGTTTGTTTACTTGTTTGCTTTTATTTCTGTCGAGATCCGTCGATTACTCCCATATTGTCGATCGCTTGTTCTCTGTTTACAAACGAAGAGTTTTATCACAAAACAAGCTAAATCCATTTGTGTTAAGTTGAGATATCTGTGATTAAAGCTGCTAAAACCAAAGAAAATAATAAGAAAATACAAGGTATTTGTAATCATAACTTCTAGAAAATTCCTTGATGTGTTACAAGTGAGGTATTACTGGAAAGGTTTAATTTTGCTCTGTATCTGATAATGGACTTACTTTGAAATGTTAAAAAATTGCGCTTAGCTCATTTTGCACTAAAACTCTTCAAATTAACAATGTGATATCTAATATGGAAATAATACTTACGCCATCCAATAAAGATGTAAATGAGAAAGCTGATCCTGTTGGCGTCTATCCTTAGGGCGAAGACCACCAGCGTGTGGAGATAGAGGCCCTCTACGAGCATCCAGAAATAGTTGGTCATCAGCGAGTAGTAGTAGAGCGTGTCCAGCAGTCCGGATAACCACTTGGGGGAAAACAACAACAACAAACAAACAAAAAATGGTGAATTATAAGTGACGGTATTCAACGGAAGACGAACGATCGAAGAGAAGAAAAACTTGTTTGATACCAGGTACCAGGTAGTTTGATATCTCAACGTCCTGTCCGAATTTGTCACTTCACTTACTGTCCATCTAATTCAAGCACTATACCATAATATACATTTTATTGTTCGTATACGTAGTTTGAATTCTCCTGTGTTTAAATGAGTTATTGTGTGAATTATGGTCTTGTTTGTAAAGAATGGACAGATCGCGATTTATACACTACGGAAAAGCTTAGAGTATCCTGAACATTCAAAAATAACAAAGTCGGGCATTTGGCGACTTCATCATGATTTCCTGTTAATTCTTCACGCAATAATTGAATACCTGAATAAGCATAAAAAAGACCCAAGTCCATTAGAGAGATTTTGAATGAATGGAAAATAACAACAACATTTTCAGCATTCTAAAACGTTCAGTTATGGTTATGTTATTCATACACATAATTTATTGCTACTTTGCATTACTTCGCAAGGCTCTTCAAAGACGACAGCTAAAATGATTAAAATTTGGACGGGGGGGGGGCGCTTATTGTATTCAATTATTCAATTGCGCGGTTTTGATGAAGACCGCATACGAAGAGAGTTAGCGCCCTCAGTGTCTCTTGAGGAAGAATGGCAGCGCACATTATTCGTAAAAAAAAAAAAAAACACCCAGCAAATAACAAAACAAAACAAACAAGACTGCCCGTAACCATGGTAACATACCTTGATCTTTCCTTCATACGCAGATCTGATGCCGAGAGCGACGAAATAGACAAAGTAACTAAGGATGAATGACGAGATAAGATGCCAGTGAATGTGGTTCCTCCTGCACCAGAGACGTCTATTGAGAGAGAGAGAGAGAGAAAAAAAAAGAGTGAAATGAAATAAAGGATTATGATGAATAAATATCAACATAATTATTATGAAGACTTTAATGCAGAAAGTAACATGTACATGTTTATTAAACCTCGATGTATTCATTCAAAGGTTGAAGCAGCTGCTGAAAATATGCGATACAGATGTAATATCTTCAGAATATTTCTTGCATTGTAACAACTGCATAATCATTGAGATTCAATTTTCTTGCTTTATGAATTTTGATAACCTTGCTGTAAAAACTTTGAAAATGTCGTTGATTTATTTCATTTCTGCATTAAAATTCTACGTAATACATATTGTTCTCTCAGTATCAACAATAATGAGGAATAGCGAATCGCTCGAAAATGTGTGTGCAGAAATATAAATGTTGGTGAATACAGCATGATCAGACAAGAAGAGCTTATAATCATCGCCACCGGGTTCAACCCATGTTTCGTCTCCATTTATATCAATTCAGTTATCATTGTCATTCTATTTACCTAATTGTTGAGATGAATTATTTGTTTTATCTATTTATATTATATAGCTGCACAGAATGAAAAACATAAATAGTGATAAATGGCAAAACGATTGTTTGGAATATCTTGACGGTTAATCGCTGTGCATTCTCATTCGTAAGGTTGAAACGCCATAGCAAAGTTGTCTGATTGTATGACAAAAAGCATTATGATATTATGTTTCAAGGGAAATATTTATTATCATGACTGTTTGAAAATGTCGTCACCTTCATGACCTTATACAGATGTAGTTTTCTGAAATAATGTAATGGCATGCATCTCAATTCTGTATGGACGGTCTGTATTCTTTACACACGCGGTTAGCATTATGCAAACTTGCAATGCGTGTTATCAGGGGATGTGTTGTTTTCTCTCTTTCTCAGCGTGCTGATTAGATAACAATATCGTTGGCGCTCTTCGAAATTTCTGTGTAGTTCTTTGAGTTTTGAATTTCACGTACATCTTTGTTTTGTACACTGCATTTATACATGCCTTTCGGCAAGGCATCCCTTGGAAGATTGATGTTTCACTTACCTGCTGAAGAGGAAGATCAGGAAAGCCACAATACACGCCAAAGCAGAGAGACCGCATCCAAACTGATTTATGGTTGTGATTATCTGAAAAGCCACAAGCAACATTAGGCAAATTACAATCGAACAAAAAAAAAAATGCATGCTTGTATAATATCAACATAACATTTACGTTGTACTCAACTTAGATAATACTAAGCTAGATAATACTAGCTAAGCCTAAAGGATATTTACACTGTATATAGTACTAACTTTTTTGCCTTACATAACTGTCCTAACAGTTATATAACAGACGACAAGAGACAGACATTAAAACCAAAATGACAAAGAAAAAGTGTGGTAAAAATTACCTCATAATTATGAACTTTATACATGTTGCAACTTTATTCCATGATTGAAACTAAGGTTATGAAAGAAGAAACCTCTCTGAGAAAGAAACATTTAATCGGCTTTTGTCTTCCGAGCTTCAAGGCGAAACGAAATCAGTGGGGGAAAAAATAGACGGCCGTTGCTACACATAGAATTGTGCTAAACACTCCGGGACGCAAGTCATGAAACAGCGCCATCATTGTTCAACTCCCAAGGAGAACATTCACGGCGTTTGATTAGTAGCCTGCATGTTGACAAGATTGGCCTTGAGCTTTCGTACATCCAAACTAATGGTGATTACTGTGCTCCGCCTGTTGGTTACAACGGTTTATTGTCTGATCTGTAGAGTTAACAGATGCATGATCCCGTCTTACCTCACAATGCAGGCATTTGCAGTACTTCCCATTCAAGTACATCTCTTCCGGAGATATAGATGTGCTCCACGTACCGTTGAGGGTGCACTCTCGAAATGCTGTTGAAGCAGGGAGAAATGGGGAGGGGGGGGGGGGGGAGTTAAGAAGCAATCAACACGCATGAAGTGATTACAAGGACTAAATTATACAGAATTCCAATAGAATCTGCTCATTCTCTACCAAGATCTTCTAACGAGTGCTTTTTATCCCCGCGTGTCGAACATCAGCAAGAAAGTGGGGACAAAAATCCTCTTCACACGGATTTCAATTTCGATTCACCTCAAATACAATACAATACAAAAAAGAAAATCCATCTGAGTTATTCCATTGCTACACATGCATTGACATAATAAGTACAATCCAGGGCATGCACTATTTACATACCATGAATCGATTTTCATTAAAATATCCTAGATATTGTAGAACAGATTTGAAAAAGAGTTAAATGAAAACAACGAACAAACACAAGAGCAAGAAAGAATGGCTTAAATATGACACAGGGTGTGCAGAGCATTATGTGTAAATGATTCATAAGGCGCAAAGGGCCATTGGTATCCCCATTGGTACTACAGGATAATTCAACTCTACGGACAATGAAAATAAAACAAGACAAAAAGGGCATAAACAGAAAATAAATGCAAACAAACAAAGAACAAAAGAACAAACCGAGGTCTTGCATGGGTTTGAATCTCATGCGGCGACACACATCCCTGTACAAGCTACTGCGCCCATGCTGCCCTTCCTAATCAATGTACTTATAATGTCATGCGTAAATCTGAGTACCTGACCATGCTTGGTGGTAATAACGGTAGCCTCCATTGACTTATGAAGCTTACAGTATTGAAGTGGCTACCCTTGTGTGGTCTAGGCCATTATAATTATGACAACTACGACTACCATTACTAGCTTTTATCTTTACCATGGATACGGTCTTCTCTTTTTCATAAGTATGTTGTTTTTACTGCTCTTTATGATGGATTTGCGAAATATTACCCGAGCGTTGGTAGATACCCGGTCTATGCATTTCCGAGAAGCGTATCACTGACGACAGAACATGCTGTCCAAGGGTACGAACCCGAGATATTTTCAGTAAAAAAGAAAAAAAGAAAAGAATGAACACAACTCACTGTAGGTTTTTTTTTTTTTCGTGTTTCCCATTTTCTTCCGACACTCTCCCAGTCTTACTGTCAAAGCTGTCATTAAGCATTAATTAAAACGATCCATGTCATGTTTATCAATTTGATCGTCATCAAGTACACTCTATCACCATTATTTCCCACATTCATTTCATAATATTATTCATGATAACAAGTAGAAGTTGTAATGGTAGTTGTTGCCGTAGTGTCAGTAATAGTAATAGAAGTAGCAGTAGCAGTAGTAGCAGTAATAGTAATAGTAGTAGTAGTAGCAGTAGTAGTAGTAGTGGTGGTAGTAGTAGTAGTAGTAGTAGTAGTAGTAGTAGTAGTAGTAGCAGTAGCAGTAGTAGTAGTAGCAGCAGTAGAAGTAGCAGTTACGGTAGTAGTAGCAGTAGCAGTAGTAGTAGTAGTAGTAGCAGTAGCAGTAGTAGTAGTAGCAATAGAGGTAGCAGTAGTAGTAGTAGTAGTAGTAGCAGTAGTAGCAGTAGTAGTAGCAGAAGTAGTAGTAGCAGCAGCAGTGGTAGCAGTATAGTAGTAGTAGCAGTAGCAGTAGTAGTAGTAGCAGCAGTAGAAGTAGCAGTAGTAGTGTAGTAAGTAGTAGTGACATTGGTGAAGATGACTACTTGGTAATGACTACTGCACTAACGACAATGATAGCAATATCAATGGTGATATTAGTAATGATAGTGATTTTGATAATGAGAAGAATCGTAGAATAGTAATCAACATATAAGTAGAAGTAGCAATGAAAGAAGTAAACGTCGGAGGAAGATTAGTATCAGTAGAAGCAGAATCATTAACGCTTATTATCATCATCATAATTACCCATGGTTGTCTGATACTGGTCGGCGAGCTCCGGGCATGGGAGATACGTCGTCTCGCCCGCCTTGGTCGGCGGCCAGCAAAGAAGCAGGTCGTACTCGGCATGGCAGTGGGCCCCTGGAAAGAAATTAAGAGAAAGAAAACGTAACATTGAGAGGTCGTCATTTGTTCAAATCTAGTTAAACTCGCAGGTAGCAGTAAACGTGCAAAATGGCATATCATAATAATCAATGTATTTATTCATATGACATATAAACGTAGGTGGGCTATAGGGAGTGAAATAGCATCTGAAGTAAACGAGAAAATGGCGAGTGTAGGAAAAAATGTAGATAGGCAGATACTTAGATAGAGAGAGGGGGATTACACAGAGTACATTATATTACAGAGTTATAGTTATTGGCAATATGAAAATACTGCACTCCCACTGGGTTGCAGCGCATGAAATATAAACATTGCTTCAATCTGCGATCAATATTTGAACATCCGGCACGAGAATGACCCTGTGGGCCTAAAGACACGGACTGTAATTGCATCTACTGATGAACCGTTACGTCTTCCGCCGGCACTGCTCGAGAGCAGGGAGGCAGCGGCAGCAGTGCCCACACATGCATGCGAAGAGATTAACGTTCTCCCATTAATTTCTTTAATCACCCCCAACGTCTGGGCCGCCGAAAGTTAATCTAGGCATGAATATTGCAGCAGCAGCCCTGTGAGGGCGCCTTTTCACCTCTGGGACCGAAGCTGTCTTCCGCACCGGCTGGCGTTCATTCTCGTTATGAATGTTTTCCCGGTTCATGCCATCGTCACAGTTCATCAAAATCTCTTTTGAAAACCATCAAGGTACGAAGGGCATGAGCTCGTGGGTTTTAAGGAGAAGAAACTATCTCCGGGACAGAAATTGATATCGAACTAAAGGTTACCCAACGTTGTCTAATATACATGGGCAGAGAATTTACGGACAACAAATGTAAGGACGATCAGCTTGATCTCAACAATCATTTTTCCGGACAGATCGATTTTGGAGTCCCCGTTTCGATGAGTAAGCATTTCAAATCTTTCTCAAGCAAGGTGCAATGTAGGCGCTGCATGGTTGTAAAATGATTATAATCTAATTATGGCCAGTGCGTTTGTTTGTTGCTGTTGTTGTCAGCCAGACTCAAGTTCTTATTCCTCAAGACTGTGCCAATTTAATGTTACAGATTCAAACAAGATGGAGGCTGACTCCGGCAAACATTTTGTGAAGGACCCGACGTTTGAGGTTACCTAGACAAAGGAACCAGCCATGCGTGCGTTATATTTCCCGTCCTCTGAAAATATGACTACAAAAAAATACAACAGCAATAACAACAGCAGCAGCAGCAGCAGCAGCAGCAGCAACAACAACAACAACGACAATAACAAAACACACGCGTGGTTCAACTATGTTTCAAAGCAAAGCATAACGCAGAGACCATCAAAACGTCTGTGGGTGGTCCCAGTACATTCTGTCTGTCTGTCTTGTTCTAACTGAGACAAGCAAAATGATACTGACATTTCCCATTTCAATCAAATATCTCCCCCCCCAAAAAAAAAAAATAACAAAAAAATACATCATGCTCAAAATATTGCTCAACCTTCGCATAACGCAACAGACCAGATTTCGTATTCATTGCACCCCGTTTGAGTCAACATAAATGCAAACTGCTAGATGCAGATTTAAGATGGCACTTTCATGAAATGCTTTAGGGTCATGGGCGCATTCTAATACACTGATATTAAAACTCGGGGGCCCGTGCTCATCTAAACCTAATATCATGATACAGGAAACAATTATAATGCAGTCTAAACAACAACTGGGACCCATCATTGTGAGCAAAAAAATGTTCACGACGAGAAGAAACAGATAAATCAAACAGAATCATGCTGGTATATAATAAAACGTATATCTCATCAATTGTTAACAAAAATCCTACTTTGATAAATTGTAACATGTATAGGCTTTTAATCTCAACTTCAACAATGATCATAGTACTTTATAATATATATATATATATATATATATATATATATATATATATATATATATATATATATATATATATAAATGTTCATGAGACCTAACCGATATAAATATATTTTTCCTTTTGTTTCTATTTTTCTTTCAAATTGAGCGAAAATGCGAGCTCGCGAAGAAATTCAAATTAAAGCTAAAAAAAAAAAAATCAATTTTACCTCCGAGAAAATTCACATCACGATTATTATTTTTAACAATAACGTTGTTGCAATATAAGAAAAAGAAAACAATGATCATAAGAAGAAGGGTGTGGGGCAGACTTTATAAACGATCAAGACAGTGAGATAGAAACTTATACACTCTGATTGTTTCGTGCACTACCTATCTATCTACTTCCGAATAATTGTACCACGTGCTTCGATACTGTCATCCGGACCAAATTATTAGCAACGTCTCTGACAGCTTGGTCACCCCCGGGTCTGACAGCTAAGACTACACCTGCGAATGGTACGCAAGACTGACACTTGAGCCGCTTTCCAACGTGAGCAATCTTGAAATTTCTTTTCGTCATTCGGATGAGTTTGTGTGAGCATCGCAAAAAGAAAGAAACAAACAAAGAAATAATAAGAAAGAAAGAAGGAAAGAAAGGGTAAAGAAAAAAAAAGAAAGACAGAAAGAGGGGAAAAAAAGAAAGAAAGAAAGAAAGGAAGGAAGGAAGAATAGAATTGACAGTCCCCGTGTCAGACCACGTCCGTCTCACAGCAACCAAGGTGTGCTGCCATCATCTGGGGTTCTCGGAGGAGGAAAAAGAGACGGACAGGTGGATGTGGATGGGTGGGGTGGCTATTAGGAGGGGGAGTGCCGAATTCCACTTTTTTAAAGCAAAGAAAACATTAAACCAGGTAAGACGTCCGCCTGGACTTGGACACGTTTTAGCTCTCAACCAGATAAGCAACATGACTCTTACGATTAATGAACGAGACCAAGCAGCAGTAGCAGCAGTAGCAGCAGCAACAACAACAACATCAGCAACAACAACAACAACAACAACAAGAAAAGGAGAAAAAAAAGAAGGATATTCAGGAGAAGGATAGAACAACTACATCAGAAAAGAAGAGAGGGCGATAGAAAGAAGACGAGAAATATAATCATCACGAAAGAGAAAGGAGATGAAGGAACAAAGAAAAAACAAAAACAAAGGAGAAGTATTGCTGATAATAGAAACCAACAACAGATAAAACACGGTTTCTATCAGCGCACTGGAGTTAGATTCGATCATTCTCGGTAACATCTTTGTATCGTATGGTATTGTCTTTGAGAAGTACGGCGTACGTGATTATATTGCCATTGTATTGCCATTTTAAGACATGGTATTACGTTACTGAAATTCGAATTAAAGAAAGTAACATGTCACGCCACCAAATACGATTTAAAAAAGTGGACGGGTCTATATGAAATGGAGGTTCTGCCTTTAAGAGCTCGGCAGCTCTGTTGGAGGGTTTTTGATCGCGAAGCTCAGGGGAGCATTCGGGGATAGCGTCCGTTCATTAACTTCAGCTGCGCGGCGTAATGTGCAGCCGGACTTAGGGGCGAGCGGCCGCCTTCTTTTGTACCCTGCGGGCTCTTGTTTTCGTTTCGGAAGTTCAAGGCAGAGCGGCGATTGATTCAAGGGTCCAATTAGTTTTGACCGTGAATACTGGGCTTGAGACAAGGTAAAATAAAAAGAACCAAACCGAATCAAACAAAGTATAGATGGAAGCATATAACGCATTTCAGTTATACATACTCACACGGACACACACACACACACACACACACACATACGACAAATACACTTACATCACATCGTGCACACAAACTCATGCACACACACACACACACACCATAATTTATAAGAACAAACACGCACTCGCACACAATTACTCGCACACTGATATTAGTACATTGACCTCCCTCATTTTACATTGACACTCAGAATCACACGATCATAAACATAGTTAAATTCCAATGTTAACCAACAGAAAAAGTCGTTATATCTAAAAACAGTATCGTACACATTGGTGTAATCTTAATGTGATCAATATGATATAATATGGGCCTAAAATGTGTCAGTATCTAAAATGCCTGTGCAATACAAAATATGCAACTAGACCCCCCCCCCCAAAAAGGAAAAAAAAAATACATCAGAAACAAATATCGAACTCTTGTTTTGTGTGTGTGTGTGTGTGTGTGTTTGTGTGTGTGATATGTTTAAGATCTATAGCATGAAATCATTCTCTTTCCATGCACACAAACACGAATACACACGCACACATGCACACTCTCACACGCACACACACACACACACACACAGCAGACAAACACGCACGCACAATCGGAGATACAAGATACCAGCAGCAGCCAGCAAGTCTTACAACATTATTTTTTTTTCTCCATATGGCTTACCACTTGTCGCGCTACGTCATGAATTATAATTTCATACGCCGTGAAATATCCAAGTAAATGAGTCTGCCATGTGCGTACGAAATGCCACAGTCGTATTAAAAGAAAAATAACACTCTACAACATTATCAAAGTATAACATAGTTGTATTGGCAACCGTCGAAAATGATATCCAAAAAATTTAATAGTCCAGAACGCATAGTGATAATTACACTTTCTGCTGTGGGATAGCATTCACACTGTAGGCTAATCACCACCGACAATTCCAAAAATATTTTCTCCGTTTTGTGTTTTTGACCGATATTGCTAAAAGTTGCATATTCATCATGGTCATACAGGAGAATACGTTGATTCCTTGCATGTGACATGATAAACGCTCACGTACAATCGTAAATACATTATGATGTAATCATATTCTACTCATAATCATCGAACATCTATAAACGGACATCATCAATGATTCGCGTGTTGTTGTTGCTGTTGATGTTATTGTACTATAGTTGTAGTTGTAGTTGTAGTAGTAGTTGTTGTTGTAGTAATAGTAATAGTAGTAGTAGTAGTAGTAGTTGTTGTTGTTGTTATTGTTGCTGTTGTTGTTGGTGGTGGTGGTGGTAAAGTAGTGATGGTGGTGCAGGCAAGCACACGTCTCGAGAGCTAAAATATTCGACAATTTCTTTCATCCTCCTGTCCGATCGAGTCCTATGATTAATTCAGTATCTCTTTTCCATTAGCGCAAATTCGAGGGAAAATCCTCTCAACCATCTACGCACCCAACTCTTGAGTAGTAGTCACTGTGGTTTGTTTTCAGATCTTATTGTAGGATCTGTAAAAATTGCATTGAAATCAGCTCTGTCTAGGTAGATACTGTTAAGTCTCTCAAAGCCATGAGACAAATCATAGTGGTAGTATAAACCAAAACAAAACAAAGAGATGCTCAAACTGCAACGGCGAGAATATAGCGAAACTCGTAAAAAACGGAAACGGAGACATTCTTGTTAAGACATCCTCGTCGAATCGTAAAAAAAAAGAATAGCAACACACAAGAAGAAGCAGAAGAAAAGAAGAAGGAAGAGAGAGAGAGGAGGATGAGGGGATGAGGATGAAGATGGTGAGGATGAGGATGAAGATGGTGAGGATGAGGATGAAGATGGTGAGGATGAGGATGAAGATGGTGAGGATGAGGATGAAGATGGTGAGGATGAGGATGAAGATGGTGAGGATGAGGATGAAGATGGTGAGGATGAGGATGAAGATGGTGAGGATGAGGATGAAGATGGTGAGGATGAGGATGAAGATGGTGAGGATGAGGATGAAGATGGTGAGGATGAGGATGAAGATGGTGAGGATGAAGATGAAGATGGTGAGGATGAGGATGAAGATGGTGAGGATGAGGATGAAGATGGTGAGGATGAGGATGAAGATGGTGAGGATGAGGAGGATGGATAAGGAGGAGGAGATGAAGGAGGAAGAGAAGGAGGATGAAGGGAAACTGAGCATTTATCAAGGGTGCCAAGAAAAAAAACTTGATGTCTAGCAAATGATGGATCTTCCAGCGCGTGAGCAAATATCTTGGGACCAGTATAAAGATCGTTTATCAGAATGCTCCCGTTGCTATTTGACAGATCCCTCCATGAACTAATCGCATTCCTTCGGTCGGACAGATGTACAAACATCTGGAGGATCGCAAACATTATTAATTACCGCCGTAAACGTGAAATAATAAATCGTCCCGAACGCGCCGCGTATACATCGACATGCACGCCTGAAAATTCGACGTCTCTCCCCCCCCCCCCCCCAACCCGAAAGAAATAATAAAGAGAGAAAAAGGGGTAAAAAATAAAGCAATAACTCATTTTCGGAACTCATCGGAAGCAAATAACCTAAAATAAACCGCTTAGAAGATGATTTTCCTTATGGAGACCGGCGTGTCTGCGTGTATATGCGACGTGCGCGTACGACTATACATGTATGTATCATTGCTATTATCCTCATTATTATTCTGCAATGAAGTCGTGATTAATCATCCAAGGGAGCCTGTCGGGGTTTGAGCAAGACTCATCGAGGATTTTAGAAAACTCGTATCTGAAGGGAAAGAAAAATAATCGCTTGATTTCTGCATTTGAACGGGCAAGGAATGAGTAAGACTATCCAAAGAGACAGTGTAACAAGCAAGCGTTGGAAAGGCATTGCCTTTTTATTTTCCCGTGTTCTCCAGTACTATGAATGTAGGACACCGAATATGAAGCGACATATTCTTTCTTTAATACCCGTGAACATATATTTTACCTTGTTTTTCAACTTCAAATTAGACATGCAGTCGACATTGCCAAAACCAATCAAACGCAGAGGTACGGCACACGTGTTACGAGTTAAATCGCGTAGTGTGCAATTTGTTACGGCGCATTTATCTTTCTTTCCTACACTTCTCCTCGTTACCTCCTCTCTTCTCCGCCTCTCCCTCCTTCTTTCTTCCTCTCTATTATCTCCTTCTCCCCCTCCTCTTTCCCTCTTCTTCTGTCTCTCCCAATCTCTATCTCCCTCTCCATTTCTGCATTACATAATTGCATTGTTTCCACGTGAGGTCAAATTCAAGTAGCGCACTTTTCCCCGTCGAATGATACCGTAACCATTCAGAGAATAGCAGAGCAATTTTGCAGCATCTAATAGTCTAGACGTAACCGGTTCTGATGGTTATGTAGCTTCGGATATCATTTGAAAACATTTCTTCCGTTTCGACACACACGGCAAGTCGCGAGTGCTGCGTACTGTGGTAGGTAACTGAAGTATGAACCGTTACCACTGAACCATGTACACATCTACAGTGTAAATATACATACTGTGATTTATATTTTGTCATGTCATTTGGGACTAGTCAACTTTCTACAGTTTCTTCTTTCAAATGACGTGAAAAGAAAATAATAGCCTAAGAATAACCTTCGCAAGCAATACGGACAGTTACAAATAGCGAGTGACATGACCTGATGCAGTCAAGCATAAAACAAGAGGAAAAAAGAGAACAGAAACAAACACAATGAGCAGAGTGAACGCAGAAGTTACTACTTCAATTCCCATGTATTCTTATCATTCGAACAAAAGGTATGTATTTAAGATATCAAATCTTTCTTTATAATTTTTCAATGCATGCTGTAGTCAATGTACTACGCCAGCAACAAAGTCACTGTATACTACAATGCTGGAACAACAACAACAATAACCAAAAGAAAAATGTTCTTGCTGTTGCTTTTCTTTCATTTTATTGCATTTGTTTATTGCACAAGAATATTGGTAGTCGTGGGAGCAAAGTAGTACAGTAGAAGACTCTCGATTGTGACACAGAGGTCCCGAATTCGAATCCTTCTATAGTCTTTACGTTTTTTTTGTGGTTTTTTTTTTGACAAAACAACAAAAACAAAACCAACAACATGTTTACTCATGATGTCCATGTAAACCTGTCTCAAACCAGGTTTAGATTTTTTTTTTTCTATCTTTTTTTTTTTTTTAAGGCGGGGGGGGGGGGAGGTGGGTTTTACAAACCTGTCGCCATTTTTTCTAACCTATTGCATTTGTTTGTTTGTTTGTTTAGTTGATTGATTTAAAGTGCACTTCCAAACAATATATAAACAGGCTGCCAAGAGAATTGAAATAGGATCATATCAAAATGCAACGAAAAATTAAGAAAGTTGTGGTAAGTTCTAGTTCACGTGTTTTCATCCACGTGGTACTTTTTCAAGACCACTCAAATTTGGAGATGGCGATAACAAGACGAGGAGACAAGACAAATATGTAAAAATATTCGTCTTGATCTCATGTTTTTCGGATCTCACGTTTTTCTAACGAGAGAAGATTTACTGGATTTCTGCAAATGTCAATGGGAGGAGATATGTACGGTCGTGACGTCATGTTTTCTCCAATCTGCGCAGTGTGACTAATCCATGTGTCACCGTTTTGAGAGATCGCGTGAACTTTTGAAATTCCATAACTTTCTTACTTTGTATAAATCTTAACTCTAATTCTGTTTGTCTGTGTACACTCCAGCCCTTATAGTCAATTAAAATATCATGTGGAATAAGTCTTCGAATTCATAATCTAAGGATGTATGACTCCATGCGATATTTTCTATGAAAAAAAGCAACAGCCCCTTTTTGAAAATGTATCTTTATTTTTTTGTTTCTTTGGTATACGACTGCTCCTTGCGTCACAGTTTTGCCAATTTGGGGTCAGATCTTATCCGTGAAACTTCATCTAATTCTGCTCGTTCGAGTATACCCAACCTCGGAAGCAAATTAAAAGATGATGAGAAATAAGCTCTTCAAGAGCCTAATCTTAGCATGAATCAGCGCATGCGATATTAAAACAAAACAAAACAAAACAAAACAAAACAAAATAAAACTGCTGACACCATTTTGACTATTCTTTTGTAGGTTATCGGAAAATAATTAGGGCAGATTTTACATCATTGAAGAGTAGAGTGTGTGGAAGGTCTAAAACTACTGGTATCCCAGAAATCGATGTTTGACGATGTTATCAGATTTTTTTTTTCCCCCAAATGATGAGCCAGCTATTTGAAATAGTTTATTCAAACATCGATATCTTGATGAAATCACCAGGCGATTAAATATTGTGACTGGGCAGATGTGTCATAAGAGCAAACAAAAATAAAAAAAAAAGCCATCCAGCAGATTGAAGAGATCTACTCGTAGAAAAAAAAAAAAAAAAAAAAAAACAGCCAATTTGCCACTCAGTTCATCAACGCGCTGTATTGACATGTTTGATGTGTGTGGACTCGAAAAGCCTCAGTAAAGAGATATAGACATATTATATTCATTCAATATAACATGATCATAATAACATAAAGCTATCTTTCTCGCACTCTCTGTCCGTTTTTTTTTCCATCTATGTAACTTCTTTTCTCTTTTCCTCCCCCTCTCCTTTGTATCTATGTATTTCTATCTATCGATATCATAGCGATCTATCGCTATCTAATCTACATTTATCTTTTTATCGTGTGCGCCTGTGGATGTGTGTATGTCTTTCTCTCTCTCTCTCTCCCTCTCTTTATATATATATATATATGTTTGTGTGTGTGTATGCACATATATACATATATATCGCTGTCGGCCTCTGTCTTTCTCCTCCGCCACCCCCCCCCCCCCTTCGAGATGGGACTCACACGACGAAACCTGCCCTCACGTGACTGCCCACGGATCCAGCCAACGACTCCCTAAGACATCTGGCTCCTGACCCTTAATGAAGGACTTCGACAATGTGTGTGCTCTCCACTTGAGTTATGACAATTACACTTTTTTACTCCCGCGCTGTTAATCTTACGCAAACAAGTGATGATTAACTGGTCATCTACATGTAAATGCCATTGAAGTTTCTTCTACACGACCACAAGAATGACGTCAGTAAAGTACAAACATGCTGAATTAACATAAATTATGTCATCATATATCAAACATAATCGCATATATATATATATATATATATATAGAGCTACATGCTGTTAGACGAACAGTTCCATGATCATAAATATGTACAACGATTTATTTTACTTTCCATCTTGATAACAAAAAGCTCGCCTCTAGCAATTGTCTAGCATTGCTGGAAATGTCTGTAATGTTTCCATTTTTTCCCTTTTCATCGACATGGGGGCGTTAAAACTAACAGATAATGCAAAACTGACTAGTAATTATATCCAGGGAGTACACTACCTGGTGATAGTGAGTTTTTTTTCTTTTAATGCATTATTTACAAGTTTAAAAAAAGAAGAGCATTTCACACGCTGCAATGGGGACAATTTGACACAACAGGAAATGTCAGAGAGAGAGAGAGAGAGACAGACAGACAGACAGATAGACAGACAGACAAACATACAGAGAGGAAAATACAAAACAGCAAATGCCGAGAAGATGTCTCGATCTTGACTTACAGACACTCCAGGAGATAGCAATTAAAATAAGTCTGAGAGTTCGCTCTCTTCCTCGATTTTTCCCCTACATTCTCGCGTATACAACCGACGAGAGATCGCGGGAAAGCACATTCTCGACCTCTGCGAAACGTGACAGGATCGCACTGTTTGTCTTTGTTTTGTGGAGAAGGTAATCATCACATGCCAAGCAGTCGATTTGAACAAGCCGTTGTGGAGTGTCAGAGCTATGCGTGGGAAATGAACAGATGAACGAGCACTCTCGCAGGTATCGCTAAGTGCTTATAGTCGACTTCTTGTGGGGTTTTTTTTTTTCTTTCCCTTCCCTCCTTCTTTCATTCTCTTATCATTTTTTTTTTCTTCTTTTAAATGCTTAACATGTTTGGAATCATCTTTCCTCCATTTTTTTCCCGGGGGCGGTTGAGATAAAATGAAGTTTCTACAACTCTTCATGAAACTAATACTGAATATTCACTGTATTCTTGTTTTTTTATGACTAGCATTAACATGAATATCAACATGTCTTTATTGGTGTGATTATGCAATAACTTGTACGGTAGCTGACATTCAGTCGACCTTATCCCAATAGCTTACCTCGCTATAAACTTTGCCAGAAGGATAATGAATAAGATGTTTTGAATCATCATTCCTACACTTTCCTGTGGGCGGTTGAGGTAAAACGAAGAATCTGCAACTCTACATGAAACTCATGGTGAATATCCATCGTATTTTTTTTTTAATGACTAGTATTAACATGAATGTCAACATGTCTCTATTGGTTTGATTATACAATAACTAATAATACTGTAGCTGGCATTAAAAAATAAAATAAAAACGATAAAAAAAGTTTAATGTATTCACAAGAATCCTTTGAGTGGTTCACAATTTACAAGCATGCTTTTCAGTGAACCTCTCAGTTCTTTCTTTTTTTTTCCCCTCCAAACATAACTCTGTATTTTGCCGGTATGCATGTATAATTTCGTATTTGTTAACCATTATCTACCATGTAAAGTCGAATACATGCCTATGTTATATCTTCTGATTCATTTCGTGTTATGTTTGACGAAAAAGAAAGAAGGAATGAAATAAATGAAATGAAAATGAAAAATGAAAGTCAACCAAATCCCCATAGCCGATCTCGCTATAATCTCTGCTAAAATGATAATGAATAAATGAAACGAAATGAAATGAATGGCCTGAGGGGTATTAGGAGGGAAAGGGAGAAATATGATATTCGAGGGAGAGAAAAAGAAGAAGAAGAGGTGAATGACTGCAAATACCAGAGATGGTTATAGGTCGACCAATGATGAATGATGTTACCTGCATCATATCCTCACTTTCAATGTCCGTGGTAATCATTGTAGTCGGGACAGTAGTAGTAGTAGTAGTAGTAGTAGTAGTAGTAGTAGTAGTAGTAGTATTAGTAGTAGTAGTAGTAGTAGTAGTAGAACTAGTAGTGACAGTAGTAGTAGTAATAATAGCAGTAATAATAGTATAAGTAGTAGTAGTAGTAGTAGTAGAACTAGTAGTGACAGTAGTAGTAGTAATAATAGCAGTAATAATAGTAGAAGTAGTAGTAGTAGTAGTAGTAGTAGTAGAACTAGTAGTGACAGTAGTAGTAGTAATAATAGCAGTAATAATAGTAGAAGTAGTAGTAGTAGTAGTAGTAGTAGTAGAACTAGTAGTGACAGTAGTAGTAGTAATAATAGCAGTAATAATAGTAGAAGTAGTAGTAGTAGTAGTAGCAGTAGTAGTAGTAATAATAGTAGAAGTAGTAGTAGTAGCAGTAGTAGTAGTAGTAGTAGCAGTATTAGTAACAGTAGTAGTAGTAATAGTACTAGTAGTAGTCGTAGTTGTAGAAGTATTAATAGTAGTAGCTAGAGAGGAATTATAGTGGTGGTAGTAAATAGTGGTAGTAGTAGTAGTAGAAGTAATAGTAGAAGTATTAATAGTAGTAGCTATAGTAGTAATAGTGGTAGTAGTAGTAGTATTAGTAGCTGTTGTAGTATCATATAGTACAATGTAGTAATATGATGGTGGTAGTAGCAGTAGTAGTAGACGTAGTAGTTGTTACATGTTATTAATGACTGCAATTCACAAAGGACGACACTTTTCCAGGGTAAAACAAAAAGTTATCTGGTCACACAAAAATGAAATCTATCTTTCTATATCTTCTGACTTGTACCAATCTCCTCACGCGTCCCTCATCTAAGGTAGATCGTAAAACACCGCGTGCTTTCAAAAGACGGACAAATAATGGTCGTCAAACCTGTTTTTGGGACCACTCATGGTCATTTTAGAAGCTAAAATCAAACACATCCCCTCTCTTACACACTCTCTCGCAACCCCCCCCCCAACACCACACACACACACACACACACACACACACACACACACACACACACCGAGACACACGCACATGGATACAAACAAAAACAAAGAAAAAAAGATCAAAAACTCATCCATCAAAGCACCTTGTTTAAGGTGTCAAAAAGCCACCGTGCCTTATGTACATCATTAACCTTTTGATAAAACATGAATGTCATTAGCGTGACGCAGGCTGTATAGTTCTCTCATGCTGTTGGCAAGCGATGGCTCAAGAACATTTTTTTTTTATGCCTCGACCATGTCGTTTCCGTTTTGCCCTGCTTGATATTCCTCTTTAATGTCAGACCACTTTTTTTTTTTCTTGTTTCCTTAAGGGGTTGCCGAATGCAATGTCGCGATGATTTCACATGCGGGGTCCATTTTTCTTCTCGTCTCCTACTCTTTTTTAATGGGAACGCCCCGCCGGCAGTTGGTTTTCCAATTTGTCTTTGCCGTTCTTCACCTCCCTTATCGCGCAAACACATGATGCATATATTCGCACATCCTTCATCATACACGCAGATCCCTTCAAGGAGCAGGGGAAAAGACGAATGTTTCCGAGGGCTTCGAGCGCGCCTCCCGTCATAAAGGATGCACGATGGCCGTGACCTCACAATGACACTTTTCTCTTCGCATTTTGGAACCAGCGAATTGTATGTATAATACATGTTTCCCTTCTCCCCCCCCCCCCCCCCGCCCCGCTCCGTCTATCTCCTTAGTCTTCCCTTGTGCTATACATTGACCTATCCGCAGCCGATTAACCCTCCACGTGCCACAAAATCTCCTGTCCAAGTTGTGTGTGTGTGTGTGTGTGTGTGTATGTGTGTGAGATTTGAGCATATTTGACTAATTGGCACAGAAAGGGTTGAGGGAAGGGGGTGTTATAGCAATAAAAATTTGATGTCCATATTTTCGATATACAGTTCTAACTCCCCCCCCCCCCCCATGCTTCTGAACCTTGAGCAGGGGACGGACACTAGACTGCCATAACCGTATAACCATTTTTATACAAAATAATTATATACGTCAACATTGGGTAGACATATCCCATTTCCTGCTAACGTTTTAACCGGTCATCTCTGACGTAATCCACCTTACCCACAAACTTCAACTTGTGAGTGAAGGTTTAAGACTTTATAAACTGTAAAACAACAATAGAAGTAACCCCTCAGTCTCTTTTTAAGCCTTTTAGAAGACATTAAATTTGGAGATGTGTGTATAATTATATTGGAGGGTATAAATGAGAAAATAAAAGGATATTACTTTTTTGCCGATTGCAAAAATTTCAGAAAGTATCTGTCTTATCACATCATATCATTTTCCTTCACTTTCATCTAAGAAACTAACAGTCGTACTTTTGTTTCTTTACTGTAGGATCCATCTTTTTAGGAGAAACTGATGATTATGATGAATATGCCCCCTGTTTGCTGATTGTATAAAAAATCCAGAAGAATATATCTGTATTATCAGATATCATTTTCCTTCATTTTTGTCAAAGAACATTTTTGTGAAACCTTCCGCTTCAGTAGGATTATAACGAGATGACATTTTAATGGACCATGTACCATCATGTATGCATGTATGTATGTTTGTATGTATGTATGTATGCATGTATTCTCTCCCTGGTCCTTGCTCTATCTGGAAAAAAAATCGTAATGGGGGTATCTCTCCTTATTATCGGGGAGGGTGTAGTCAAGTAGTGGGGGAAGGGGTGCATTTATTCCCCGCCCGGACGTCAACCTGTGCTCGTCTGAACGTTTACCGCGTCCATTCTGCCTAGAGTAAGAATTAAGAGGACGTGTAATTGATCCCCACCGTTTGAGGGGAGGGAAAAGAGAGAGAGAAAAAGAAATCGACGTCCAAAGAAAAAAAAAAGAGAAAGAAGAAGACGATCGCATCGCGCCAAAAACTTGTGCAATTTGACACCGTAATAGTCAATCTCAAAAACCATTCAATCAGGCATGAGCACTCGCCACCGGGTATTTGAGCTGAGGTGAATCTGGTTCTGCTGTAACATGCTGTTAAATATAAATGTAAATACACTAATAAATAAATACAAATATACAGTAGTATATATATATATATATATATATATATATATATATATATATATATATATACTGAAACCCAAGTTCATGCTGTATTCACCAACTGTTTATTTCGGCACACAAATTTTCGAGCGATTCGCTTTTTTATAAGTCTAGGCAGGGATTATTCTTCTCACATTGAATTATCACCATGCTAAAAGGGGACAGGAGAAAAATAATTATTATCAGACATGACATTAATGTCAAATATAGAATTTTGAACTGTTACTTAGGATGTTTATTAACGGTTATGAATTGTTATATATGGGAGTCAGTTTACGAATGACCAGTTCTAACAAACGCTCGTCTGCGTTCACCCCCCCCCCCTCATCTCACTGCTTCGCGTGTGCATTATACATGTTATACCTTCACAATGTGTGCGGTCCCAATTCTATAAAGGAGGTAGGCCTACTTGGCAAGATTGGAGCTGATCCTGGCTTGGGAATCTTGGGAATATACCAGCTAAGGAATTAAGATCGTGTCACCATTTCATAAAACAAATAATGGACAACTCTTGGTCTGACGATAGTAGACCATAAAACAGTTTTGAATCACTGTCTTAAAGTTATTGTCGAATAGATAAGTTTATTGACGCCCTGTGTAATGTGAATTATTTGCATACATTCTCATGACATACATGATAACATAGTTTTTAGTCAATTATTGCAAGGCGAAGGGATTATGTAATGGTCAAAAAATAAAGTGAGAGTGTTCGTCATTTGTGTGTGTGATTTCATGTTTTATAGCGATTTTAAATGTTTCAATGTTCAGTATATCTTGTGCATGAATATGTGTGTGTACAGTATGTGTGTGTGTGTGTGTGTGTGCGTGTGTGTGTGTTCTCTCTCTCTCTCTCTCTCTCTGCTTTTCTTTCTCGTTCTATTATCGTCTGTCAACATTTGAACGTCTTGGGGGCGCGGATGGATTTCATAGGAACCCACCATTTACGGCCGCGCAGTTAACGCCACTGCGTCTGAGTCGGGTAGACAGGCAAGATTAGCTATCCGGTTTGCGTGTGGCATTTCCACAGCTTTTTTTTTTTTCGTTTCTTTAAAGACACCATAATTACTCGTTTCTACCCGAGGAGGGCGGATGCATATTCGCGTTGCTCTGTTGACTATGCCTACATGTCTCTTGCTCTCTCTCTTCCTCTCCCTCTCTTTGTGTCTCCTTATTTTTTTTTTCTTCGTCTTTTATTTTTTGCCATGAGATAGCTGGGTTATCAAATCATAGGAGCGAGACATATTACAGACGATAAAGAATCTCCCCTCCGCCTCCCCGTGGTTAGCGAGTAACACATTTTTACTCATTCAATCTATAGGCAAGCGCCCCTTTGGTTAGACTGCATAATACATACCTCCTTCTCGCTTAAACCCAAAATTGGACCATTTCAAAAAAATCGCGGTCAGCACTGTAGAATCCAATAATTTCCCTTCGTCCGCGACCTGATTAGGACGTAATCTCCTCGATATATCTTGTCAAAATAAATGAAGATGGCGAAAAAAAAGTGCATAACTTCTCACTCGTTTGTTTGTGCAACTGCGAGTCGAAAATTGAGTGCATTATAATAATTATCCAGAGCCGGGTTTATACGCAGAGCCGGTAGAAGCTGCAATCCATACAGATAGCTTAGGTCAGTTTTTTGGTTTTAATCATTTCAATATTAGGGAATTATTTCTATCCCACCCTTCCCCCCCCCCCCGAAAAAAAGAAGATAAGTTCACCTTAAATTGTACCCTTTAAAGCTGCTTTAAATTCCCTTCTCTATAGTCGTACGACAATTTTGACTGACTTGATGATCGACCGCTATGGTAATACAATGATCGCCTGCCAAACAGAACTGTCAACACCACCGGAAGCATTACACTACTCAGCTATAATGATTACGACTTTCAAATGGATGTGTCTTGCGTATATTTGATCACCTTCGAGGGGTACACGTTTCAGTCTATCTAAAGCAGGACGCTATCACATGCAGTCAAGCCATCTTCAAGGCATTCAACGTGTGCAATTTGTCATGGAAAAGAGAATGTGCTTATCTAAGCATGTATCACTGTTACCAACGCGCATGCTGATTGTAATCAATACGTCCCGGCAGTCACGACAGGGTTCATTGCTTTAAATAGGGGTTCATGGGAACAGAACTCTAGTTGAGCACATAATTTCGCAGATATTCACTGTGAAGTTGACTAAGAGTTACACATTTGCAACCCAAATAAGACATATAGGTATTGGAAAATTCACTTCAAATCGACGTTAAATGTCAATGCCAGTTTCTGAAGGTCAAGGAAGGAATACTGAAAATCAGGAGTAGTTGATAATACATGTTTTTAAGAAATGAAAGATTACCAATACGCTTAAGAACCGTGATATAAGTATAATAATTAATAATTACCATTTTTGCTGACAGATGTTCATAAAACCTGAATTCCAGAATTAATGCAACATTAGAATTATATTACCAACATTGAGACTGCGTATTAAAAACGAAAATCGGTAAAAGAACGTTCATTGAAACGAATGGTTTACCTACCAAAATACAAGTTCTTACTATGCACGAATGCGCTAAAGAGTTTGAAATCGTGAATTGGTAAGTGACTAATAAAATCAATACAATAATCATGTGTAATTAAAAAACGATAAGTCATTGATTTCTTGGTAGAGAGGAGGACACAGAGAGGGAGAAAAAAAAAACACATGAAAACAGCTAGAAAGCGATAGTCACATTCTTCACTGGCTTTTGATGGGCGTGGTCAAGAATAGATGTTTTCCGTCAACTGTGTCGCCCAAAGTCTGCAACAGATCCAAAGTGAAGGATAATTGCTTGACATGGAGTTTAGTAACATATTGATTGTTTCAGGACAGTTTCAAGTAAAAATATAATGCGTCAACACTAAAGCCATCACATGTAAAAAAAAGAAAAAAATACATAACTTTTTTGCGGGGTTGCAGATTTGAATTTGGTAGATGATACGCTTTAAATTGATATATAATTTACTTCCATACACGGAAAATAATAATTTTTTTAAATGAATTAAAAGTTAGATAAGCGTAAACGTTAAAATCATTCATTCATTCATTCATTCATTGTTTTCATTAATCTATTTATTTATTCATTCATTCATTCTTTAAGTAATTAATTGATTAATTAGTTAATTAATTGATTAATTAATTAATTCATTCATTCATTCAGTCATTCATTCATTCATTCATTCATTCATTCATTCATTCATTCATTCATTTTTTTTTTTCATTTCAAGCAGCCAAATTCGGCGTTATGCGCATTTCTTTTTTTCCTGTATAATCTCCGACTTTGTGAACGTCATCTGGATTACGTAATAGCGCAACCCAAATGCGGAAAACAGAAGTAAAGACAGCAAAACAAAACCAAAAATGGCAGCAGGTAAAAAAAAAAGGGAAACACGCACACATAAGTTTTCCAATGAGAGGAAGGCATCTCTCGTTCCATCATGCTCATTTAACATCCATCAATTTAGCTATCAAATCTATTATTAGCTTTCTTCTGTACACATATTCGTGTCAGATAGAGAGAAAGTAGGAGAAAAAAAGTGGGAGTGAGATAGAGAGTGAAGGAGACAAAGTACTGTGGGACCCTCTGCATATGTCGCATCAATTTACAAATGTTTTCCATTAATGTTGTTAATATTTAACAAAGCAAATAGACACCCACCCAAATATGAAGAAGACATTTTTTATTTCTTCCCCCCCCCCCCCCAAGTTATAAAAGTCTGATGCTTTTGACGTGCAACAAACGTATTTTGGTGAACACAATACCGAGAAGAACTGAAAATAAAGAACAAGAAAACAGGCGAAATAGATTTAAGTCACTGGGTATAAGCATGGTGCTATTAGTAGCTCCATCGTATAAGCAAATAGGATGTAACATGCATTAAAACCTTAAGACGAATTACGGTGTATCGGAGGCAGCGCGTAAATACATGACGATTTGTAAGTACAACATTGTATCAAAAACAAGTAGACACAAAATACTGATTCAACAGTGTGCGTGTTTGTTTGTGTGTGTGTGTGTGTGCGTGTGTGTGGGTGTGCGTGAGTGCGTGTGTGGTTGTGTGTGTCTGTGACTGTGTGTTAACTACAAATATCTGGTATATGCGTACCTCTGATCAGCGAATATAACGAGTGAGCGGTAGCGGGAAAAAATACTCCGGGGAAGATTCCATTAATTTAAATACCGACCCTGATCGCCTTCCAATAATTGTAAAATCAACAACAACAACAACAAGACAAAAACAAACCACACAAAACAAGTAAGCAACAAAACAAAACAAAACAAAAACGCGACTGTTTCATCCATTTCGAAAACACTGAATCTTTGTCATGTTTGTAATAACTCATTTTTTTATTTAACTCAGCTGAGGGGAATTGATTGTTTAATGGTGCTCAATCATATGTGAAGTTAATGATATAGACGGGTCTTTAGGGGGTAACCTTTTCATGACAATCATCGCTTATTTTATCTTCGTCACCCGCGCTGAGCCACAGCTTACGTCATTCACGTTATTTGCATGTCATAAACCGATGATGTAAACATGGCAATGATGTATGGCACAACTGCTGTGAAGCTAAACCTCGTCGGCATCATAACAGTGGTCTTATGATGTCTCGCTCTAGGTGCTGTCTTTTTTTTTTTTTTGTTCCAACCCTACTTTTACTTTTATCCTCTTTTTTTTTTCCCTCCAAGTTTGCTCAATGCTTTACCGTCGTGTTGCCCTTTGTTTTTTTCATAACCATTCCGTTTCTTTGACATGTCATGTGGTGATTTTGTGATCATGTGATCGTCATGATTATTAAGGAGCGAACTTGTATAACAGTGACCTTACAAGTATTTATTTATTTTTTTTGCTCTACAGTGCACACATTTTCGTTTCCTGTGTATTTTCTCATTATTGTTATTTTTCATAAGATTTTTGACACTAAAAGAACAGATGGATGCACTCAATTATTCAATTCTGGGCTGTATCAAACGAAATATTATGATGTTCTTTGAGTTATAAGTTACGGATACAACATTATCACACGTGTCTGTTACTTCTAGACTTTGTTTTCTTATTCTAACTTGAGCAGTAGATTTTTTTTTTTTTTTTGATATGACGGAAATTCCGAAGAAGTGACAATTTATTGAAAAACAATCACTCGACCGGATCAGGAAGCGTGGTCGACTCCCGCCAGCGATGTTTTGTCAATATTCATAGATTTTTATACATTGCATGAAAAGAATATTGCTCTAAAAGGTATCCTAACTTGTTACAGGCAAACGCTTGAACTCAAAAGCGGACACATAATGTAGAATACACATACACACATCTTATCCCCCCCCCCCCCCCTCCCGTCCCGACACACACATACACACCTAACGGGCGCTTGGGACATATGCAGGAACAGTAACCTATTAACCTTTGGGTTGCAAGCAGTAATGTATTCCTACAGTATGTTCTTTTATAATGATTCTGTTTTCTGCTTTAACTGCCTGCGCCTCGTTGGAAAGGCGACGCGTATAATCGTGGCACCTTTTTCACATGATAAAACGTACGACCGGCGCTGACACACTACGTACTCGAGACTGATGAATTTGGCGTCACTGAGGGCGGTAGAGTAGCACTCGTAATCTGTGTTAAAGAGGAAACGCTACTTCGTCGTCGGCGGCGCACTAGTTTTATGTAGTTTGTTTTGTTTTCGTTATGGTGGGCCCTCTATACATGTTTTTGTCCCGCTCGTTCTCCTTTCCCTGCACTTCTTTTGAGCCTTCAGTCGAGACTCGATAAGTGATGAGCGGGAAAGTTCCGCAGTTTAGCACGGGAGTTTAATTGCGGCGTGTTTACTGGGACTTTTATTGAGACCAGGTGAAGGTGATCGATCAAGTGAAATGCGGATAATAATGTCTCCTTGGCAAATGAATCAGCGTTAAACCAAGGAAAGCATAAAAAAGAAGGAAAAAAGAACAGAATTGAATTTGCTCAGTCCCCCATCGCCATCTATCTTAATGTGTAAATAGGCATGTAATAAATTCTCACAATGAAAGAGAAAATAAAAACGACAAGAACGACCTTGTTAATTAAACGAATGTGGGAAGTTGTCTACAAATCGTGATATTGGCGGGACGCACGCTTGAGCCATTGCGCTCCCCGAGTGATTTGATAGCCGAATGTGTCATTGACGATTAATCCGCCATTAATAGGTGATGGTCGCGCGCAAACCACGTCGGAAGGGACAAATCAAGGCAGCAGTACTACAGATATTTCCAATCCTCGACGATCTATCACTCGGGATGAGTTCACTTTGCGCGTAATGGTCAGGTTTACTATAATATGCCCGATCAATAAAGCACGCCAGTGTTTCAAGCCAATCAATTTGAGGCCACTGCTTTTTCCGATTTTTACCCTTTTTTTGTTGGTGCTTTGGTATGTGTTTTGCTTTCCTTCCCTAAAGCTGTATTGACACTAACTGCCCTCTTAGCTCTGTCTTCGGCGATGAACCGGAATGAAGAAGAAGAAGAAGAAGGGAAAAAAAAAGAATCGAAATGAACACCGGAAGAAAGTGTTGTTTTCAGATACGCCTTCGATGAAAGATCGCGTGGATACATGCTCTTGTCTCTAACACGTGTCAAGACGCCGACTAGCAACATTTCGAAGATGTAGGGCGTCTAGTTGAACTTGGAACGAGAACGATGGATGAAGGTGGACGAGATGAATTAACGAAAGGTTGTCTGGAATTATAGCAGAAGAACATTACTCCAGGCAATGTTTCTTTAACTATGGCGAATCGTTTTTAGAAAAGAAATCGAGAAAAAAAAAAGTACTCTGAAGTAGATAAAGAAAAAAAAAAGAAATGAACAACATATAACAATGATGTAAAAAGAAGAAGAATTCTTTTGTGAACAGAAAAGAAACGAATTGCAGAAACCAGGACAACTCAAATGAAGTCAAATACTCACAGGACATGACGCAAAGGAAGAAAAAAAAAATCGACAATAGAATGGAAAAGAGCAGAAGAAGAGAGGGGAACGGAGGGAGAGAAAGATAGGGCAGATAGAAAAAAAAGAAACAACGAAATGAGTATTACAGTAAAAGCAAGGATGGATAAATCACAAGAGGAGATGGTGTCGGAAAGATGACTGAAATAATCAGGCTTATCTTTTTTCTTCTTCTTCTTCTTTTTTTTTTCTCTCTCTCTCTCTCTTTGCCGGGCGGCACCCTCCAAGAATCATAAACAAAGTCTGGCAACACAAGAAACTGCATTTCAGTCACGTACCAAGACGACTGACAGTGTGTCACGGTATTGCCTCCCCCGGGAGTACGGGGAGCTGTTAGTTAAATGTCAGCCCGGACTATCGCCAAATGAGTCGGTGTGTGGACTGCAGCGAGGATAGTTAACCAAAGAGCGAACAGATATGGTTATTGTTTTCTGCCCCCGTATAATGCTCAATAACGATTCTATTTTTTCGATTCGAAAGCACCGCGTTGCATAAGTTTTTTTTTTTTTGTATTTTTAATTTACACATAATTCATATGAATATCTTTGAAAGATCAAGTGTTTGCTTTAAACCATGAAGATAATAGCATTGTTGAAATGTTGTTTTTCATAGAAGGAATTCTTTTTTTTTTTTTGCTCTATAACCGGACATAAACATTTTTTTTTTTCATCATGATGGTAAGGAGTGATCATCGTATCGATACATGTGTGTATGATGGTTTGTGTGCATGTGTGTGTGCTTTTTCTAGTAATATTAATCAAAATACTTTACTCTGTCGATAATTCAATGTCAAATGCCAAATTTCATAATTATTGTATTGCCATACATACATTCAATGACACAGCCTTTTCCTCATAATATCAGTTCCCAGTAGTGTGTTTGGTGTTGTCTCTGCGTGAGCATGTGTTCGTGGGTGATCATGGTATACTCTGAATTAAGAAATAACTGTAAATATATTTTTCAACAGGGGTAGGATGCGTTAATTTCAAACAGGATAATTGTATTTTTGTCATAGATACTTAACCCTATAAAGCCCAAGGGGGGGGGCACATTGTGCCCCCCCCCCCTACCAGATTTTCATTCGCCACTCCTTCACCCTTAATCCAATCTTAACCAAATTTGGTGACTTTTCCTAGAATCTTATTCCGAACATTTTATAATTTAGCTATATTTGATATTGCTGGTTGCCATGGCAACCATAAACTGACAACCATGTCATTCAGATTTTGCGTATTTTTCTGTTCCAATTCCAATTAACAATATTATAATGTATGAAATAGGCATTTCTTGGCTGAAATTTGCTGAAGAAGCAAAACGTGAAGTAATTATGGCCCTGAAATGTTTTTCCTATTATTTCCTTTGTTTTTCTATGACAACGGCATAAAACAATAGACATAATAGAGATACTTGAAAATAACAGTATTTTCCAAAGATTGCTGTTCTATTTTGTGTCATTTTGATTCATTCACCCACATTATACCTCTAATACCATTTGTTTATCACATTATCAATCTGCAAACTTAAAATTCCAATATTATGGGAATATGAAATATGATAACTATGCATGTACCTATCCCGAACAACACATCACGGATCTCATAATGTATTTCTTTATTTTGTTATGAATAGCGCCCCCATGTGGTGACCTTGAGAAATTTCAACCGTAACAAAAAATGAGCTTTGACTTACACATCATTTGTGGCAAATATGAAAAATATTGGTCCATGATCAGACATATAAACTGGGGATAAAGAAATTATACAGAAAAATCATGTTTTTAGCATATTTCCTATGTATTTCTTTATATTTTGGTGAATGGCGCCCACTATGGGTGACCTTGAAAAAATTCAAGTATGCGGTCATGTAGAGTATGAGTTGCTCTACCCATGTGCCAAATATGACGATGAAACATTAAACAATAACAAAGTTATATAGGGGGGGGGCACAATGTGCCCCCCCCCCCTTGGGCCTGGGAAGGGTCAAAATAGCTTGGGCTTTATAGGGTTAAAGGGATGGTAGAGTTTTGGTATAGATGGGGCTGCTGGTTTCCAACTTTGTGGTGGCGGTGGTGGTGATGGTGATGGTGTAAGTGTGTATGTGGTATAACGAGAAACCTCTTATGAAATGTGGAAGAACATGTAATTCTCAGAGGAATTCACAGTTTATTTGTTGGAAATTGGTCTTGAAATGGCTGAAATACTAAACAAACAAATGAAAACCCGATCCTAATAAAATTCTACAGGGCACGGCTTTTATTAAGATCCCTCTGCTATTACCTTACTTTTGGATATCTCAGTCATTTCAAAACCGATCTTCATCAAATGACTTTCAACTCCACTTAGAATCGTACGCTCTTAAAAGTGCTTTCTAAATAGCTCGCAAAATGGTTAAAGGCCGAATCCTCACCTCAACCAATACTACACCATCCCTTTAATGATACCGTCACGTGAGTTGTTGTTGCTGTTGTTGTTTTTTTGTGTGTGTGTGTGTTTCCTTTCGTCATTCCTCTTTGTCGGAGCAGGCCCCATGTACTAAAAGGTTTTTGGAGCTTGGAGGTCATTACGTGAAAGTTCGATCAACCATTAGCGGTTGATATGCGCGCATACATACCCTATTTTGTTTCCGTAAAAACAATTTTATTTGTAATCTTGCTCACAAATGAAGCACATTTCTTTTAGATTATCATTATCATGATATCATAAATGCATAGACTCAATGTAACTTATCATGGTCCAATGTCCGGTTGTTTTAGTTATAGAAGGTGTATAGGCTTGTTTGATCCAAAAGTATTTCAAAATTGCGCCATGCCACATAAACCTATCGCTTACGGAAACTCACTCATTATGCTGGATTTATAATACGTGTAGGACACAAAGGATTAATTATAACAAGAGCTTGATGTTGATTTCGGTATTCGCTGATTTCACCAAAAGATGTCATTTCTGTATCATCTGTTTTTGTCTTTCTCGTTTGATGTTTTATTTACGTCATGGTCAACGTGATAATGAATTCCTAGATTATCCTCACATAATGATATTTTTCATTTTCAAAACTCATTTATTTCAGTGCATGTATCAACTCACTTGGGATTTATGTATATCATTATACTGCCCCAGCAGTCTTATCGTATTCATTACTTCATTTAATTTTTCCCCAATTTCCAACAGGAAAATACTTTCTTTTTTTTTTTTTACAGAAATTGAGTGCATGAATCAACATTACAATTACAATAAAGTTTGCAAAACATTGAATTGAATTGAATTGAATTGGATTTAACTGAATTTATTTCCACATCGTATGCGTGAAACAATTTGATCAGCAGAGCTGGTTTCCATAAGGGTCCCCTCAAAAGGAATTGAGTATATGGAAACATATAAATGAAATCACTGAATTACGTGTTTATATGTTTACGTGTTTTACTCCAGCTGCCACCTGTTTGACGAATTATTCTCCCTCCTGAAACGGCTCACCCCCTAACGCGGTTTTTTTTTTTTCTGTATTGATGAAGACGAGAGTTTATGACGGGCGTGACAGCATTTAAGTGATCGATGCATCACATTCAGTGAATTAATTCAAATCAAAGACAAGGTCAACACGTGGGCCTGCTGTAGGGGGAGAGATAAGAAGAGATGGAATAGATATGGGGGGGAGGAGAGGGAGGAAGGGAGAATGCGATAGAAGTGAACAAAATATTTAATGTGTTGCGCAGTGTATTCCGTGCGAGTACTACCTGACGTGCTCAATTTAACATCACGTTTTATTTGACCTCGATTAAAATGTAACATCGGTAACAACGGAATCGATAAGGGTACATACTATAATAAGGGGGGAAAATGTTGGACATGACACGAGATAGTCATGGAATTCTGAATGTTACATGTTTTCTTCGAAGAGTGACCTTGTTCGCAATAGTAGGTGCATCTCAAATGAAATGGAGATATGATGAAATGAAAGGGAAATAAAATTTCTCTGTGAACAAAAATATCGCAGAAATACATCATATTGGTAAATGCAATGGGAAAACTATAGTGAGGCCGTGATATAATCTTCTTATGTTCTATAATTATGTGAACCTACGTCACAAAACCAGGAAAAAAAGTCACCAGACATGGATATTTGTTTGGTTATTTAAAAGGGCGAATTCTGAAAGAGCAGAATCTAAGTCTTAAATGATGTATAACTCAACACACATGGACTTTCCTAACCTATGCAAATAATGGAAAGAAAGTACAAACTCCGAAACAGTGTTATGTGAGAAAAGAGGCTTTGAAAGTTAAGATCTATTCAAGCACTTAATCTCACCAAGCTGTGCCCTGTGTGATGTATACGCAAAAAAGTAGTATGTACAACTAAAAAAGCAATGAAGGAATTATTAGATTCAGTTGACATTTTGCACACTCTATGAGCACATTCTATCTATAAATAATTGTAACTCTCAAATCAGTAGCAAGTGTCCTTTTAAAAGATATCGGAATTGAAACTAGAGGGTGAGTAAAGGGTTTTTTAAGAAGGAAAAGGGGGCCTCTAAGCCTTAATCACACTATTCTTTAAAAAAGTGTTAAACAACTGCAGAGAAGAACCCGATTCCCCACTAATCTTTTTTACTCCGAAACTTAAGAATTATGTAGAAGAATTGCTCTTTCAGAAAATACACACAACCGAAGACTGCCTGTTATATTATACCTTTTTTTCCCACATATTTTGAGTCCTGACGTAAAATTGGGGCGTGCGATTTTTTATTTTTTTTTTTTTGATGCAAGGTCAAACCGTTTATGGTATACAATGTATGTTTGTTACACAAGACTATTGCTTCGTATAGAGATATTTGACTGTGAAGTTCTACGACTTTCTTATTCAACGTCAGATTTTGACAAACTTTTTACCGTTCACCTTGTTCGAAGTTATTGCATGTTAAGGTTCTCTTTCTAAGAGATTGCACGCATTGCCATGGGACTGCAATTCAGGGTTACAGTTCATTATACCGAAGTTTCGCTACTGCGAAGGTTTGTTCTTCGGAAAGTAAAATAACGAGCATAATTTCGAAGATGCGTTAATTGGAATGTTCGTTTAGTGCACACCTTCTTTTCGTTTTCAAATTAAGAACCTTGTTCCATTTTCAGATGAACGAACGTGCGAAATATCGAACTTTTTTTCTTCTTTATATTTGGACTAACGAATCTTCTGAATAACAAACCTTATTTCATTTTCGAATTACCGGGCATCTATAGGCATACGGATTTTATGTGTTTCGGAATAAATTCAGAATTTTCGGTTGAACCAGAATAATGAACATCACCCCAATTCAGACGCACTCATAAGAATAAACGAAACACGACGAATACGCAAACACAAACAGAAACGCACACGAATTATACTTAAAACAAATAACGAAGAACAGTACTGCCTTACTTTAGCAAAAGAGAAAAAGTGACATTTTCATGGATATTGATTTTTTTATTGATTTTGCATAATTATTCGAGACATGCTCTATTTACTGAAAAATTGAAAAGTTACAATTTTGGCCCATTTCTGAGATATTCGGGTAGGAAAAGGAAGCAAGTGCACAAAATTGCATAACAATTTGGCAAAAGGAAGCAACTTAAACCTCGTGATATGATTGTCACTTGCTTCCCTTTGCCAAATCATTTATATTTATACACAAATTAAAATACTTTGGCAAAAGGAAGCAAGTAACGTCCTAATGATACGATTGTCACTTGCTTTCTTTTGCCGTTTGTTTGTTTTTTTTACGTTTGCTACAAATCTGTAAGACTTTGGCAAAAGGAAGCAAGTAACATTCCCACCATATGATTGTCACTTGCTTCCTTTTGCCAGATTGTTCATGTTTGCTCACAATCTAAAATACTTTGGCAAAAAAGAAGCAAGTTACAACCTCATAAATGATTGTCACTTGCTTCCTTTTGCCAGTTTTTTATGTCTGCTACAAATCTATAATACTTTGACAAAAGGAAGCAAGTTACATAATAATGAGTTTCTAAGGGAATATCAAAATTCTTTGAATTGTCATAAATGCATCACCATATGACTTGCATGAATACCGACATTATTTCTCTTCACAAATTTCCATGTTAAAGGGCCTACCCCAAAACATATTTTCTTCTTTTGTAGCATTTGTACTCCATGTCACTTGCTTCCTTTTGCCAAAGTAGGGCAGAATAGTCCCTCTTCATATCTCTCTTAAATCAAGAGCCAATTCTCGTCGTAATGATGATTTTTGTCACACCCAATAAAAGATTTGTACATTGCATGCATGGAGTTAAAATGTTGAAAAAAACAACAACAACTCACTGTTCAACTTCCTTTGAGGTACGCTGAATGAGAAGTTAGATGTATGACATGCTAATTAAGATTCAGTGTGGATACTCTGCCTTTTTTTTTTTGCGGGGGAGGGGTCTCCTCCTGCGATAGAATCGAAGAGAAAAGTGGTAAGATGACAGTGGATTCATGCCATGCATACTCGGGAGGGGGGGGGAGGGGGTGGAGGTTGCAGGTGAGTAGGGCGGATGAAGAAAAAAACTAAAGCTGTGTGTGTGTGTATGTATAAGTATGTGTTTGCAGAAACTCATCGATTCCCTTTGCATAGGCAAACATGATCCAAGTGAAGAAAGAGAAACGAAACGAGAAAGAGGGAGAAGAGAGAAGGGGGGGGGGGTGAGAGAGAGAGAGAGAGGGAGGGGGAGGGGCGGGGGTTGGGGGCAAAGGTAATTAGAAATGTTCCGGTTGGCTGCTATATCGCGCTGCAGGTCCAATTATCGATCCCGATTATTGCCAAGTCCTTGACTCGTAGAGAGCTTGGTCGAATATCTAACACGTTTAATGGCAATATTAACCTCTCTCTGCTGAACCTCCACCAATGTCTACCGCCACCTAACCTGGTGCGGGCCAATAACGGGCGAGTGGAGTGTGATTACGCGAGACATTCGGCCATTTAAAGGAAGAATCCATGCATTCCATTTGTTCGGCTCCACAAATACTTATTGCGATAATGGAAAATGACTCGGGATCTAAAAATTAAAAAATTAAAAAACTAAAAAATTGGGATCTAAAAATGGAACTCAAACAATCAAACTGTCTCACAATTGGTTGGGGGAATAGATAGATAAATATGAATCACAAAAAAAAGGAAAAATAGATATAAAGATGTAAAACGAGAGATGGAGAGAAAAAATATAAACAGATAGAGATAGAAAGACAGACATAGAGATGGGGAGCAAGGAAATAAAGTTTATTCGATTCACCCCCCCCCCCCACTTCTCCTTCACAATGAGTCTTCTTAAAATATCCAGAAAGCCACAAACAAACAAACAAACAAACAAACAAACAAACAAACAAACAAAACAAAACAAAACACTGCACAAAAACGAACATAAAAAAGAAAACAATTTAAGGCGTAACATACAACCTAACAAGATAATAATATGTTACGGAAGGACCGCTGTATAAAAGTCATACTGCATTCCGGCCCGAGGGTGCGATAAGAGTAAAAACATTAATGAATTAACAACCATGAGTACAAGTCCTGTTGAGGCGAATTGTCTCGTGTACATGCAGAACATACTGCGCAATCAATCTCTCTCTCTAAAAAAATATAAAAAAAAATGGTACCAATACTCCATATCAGATTGGTGAGCGACCGACGAGAGGTTCAAAAGGTTTCGAACATCAGAGGAAGGCCGACAAAGTGAGTTAAAAGGGCATACGTTTCATACTTGAGTCATATTGGGAGCGATAGCAAGTACATGTTCTCTCTCAGCTTTCCTACCCTATTTTTGTTTCTATTTATTTTTGTTCTCTCCCTGCCTCTGTAAAGATACGAAAATAGACCTTCCTATAGATTCTTCATTGAACAAAATTCAATGGGTGGGGTATTTTGCACACACACACACACACACACACACACACACACAAACAGACACGCCTCCACATAGAAACGATCTTAGAGCATGCCGAAATGAAGAAATCTGAAAAGAATAAATATATAAGCAAAAAAAAAAAAATCAAACAATTTTTACAAAAGAATTAAAGGATCATACAAAATAAATGTAAAAGCATGCTTCTATGATATTGTTATGTTGATTTTTGGTCCCTGCCGACGTTTAGGAAAATGGAGACAGTGGGCGTCAAGACACAGAACAATTTAAATCACCAAATCCTATTCCGCTTCATTCCATTGCTCTTTTTTCCCATTTACCTTCCCCTTTGCAGGTTGGCATGTATGCAGTCTATATACGGCATGCTTTTTGTTGTTGTTCTTGTTGATAGTGCCATCCTCCTTTAAAGAGAAGTAACGAAAGAAGAAATACCGCCACCAGTAACAACAAACAGACGAGAAGGACGACAGAGGAAAGAAAGGGGGAAAAAGAGACACCTCTGCATATTTCTCCTTTTATTCTCCCAGCAGGCCAACACTGTGTCTACTTTGCCGAGCACTGGGACGCTGAACCCAAAATGTCAATAGATTCTGAGTCAATTGGGCACTAAATTAAATTTGACCGCTGAATGCTCCGCGAACGATTTTTGGCGGAATCCCCGCCAAAGCCCACACGTCCCTGCCTGCCGATCGCGCGCTCGGTGGCATTCGATCGAGAGACCGCGAATCAATTCACCGACATACATCTCAGGACATCCGAAATAAATGAAAGAAAAAAAGAAACAAGCAAGCAACACAGTGATATATAACCTTGGAAATTGGATCACATCAATATCCGTCGTTGTTATTGATAACATCCTCAAAGCTGATCCGGAGCGGATAGTATCAAGATGTCGCTTCGAACGACGCCCAAGAAAATAAATTAACAAACAGAGGCAAAAAAAAAAAAAAGCAAAAAGCGAACGAGCGCACAATTACAAGCGAGAAGGACCTAGGTATCGTATTACAATCAGTGAGTTGCAACTGCAGTAGAACAGTTGAAAAAAGGGCTCTTCAAAGAACCTTGTATTATTTTTATAGTGCAATTCTACATACTAAAGTTTTACGCTTGTTAAGATCATTCCAGTGAATCAATCGAATGAAATGTAATGCTTAGGTTTTCTCCGCGTCGGAAAAAAAAAGAACTTTCATTTATTAAAGGAGAAATTAAACCTAAATTAAATTTGAATTGAGTAAATGCAGATATATTAGTAAGACTAATCAGTAAATTTTGAGGACAATCAGACAATCTGTTCCAAATTTACGAATTTGTAAAGTTTCGGTACAGCAATCTCTGTGCAAGAAGCTTGCATTAATTTGTGATGTCACAGTTGGACAGTAATATAAATGAATAAAAATGTTATTCAAAGAAAATTCAAACTATTTTCGTATCAGAACGCAGAGGGAATTATATTACCCTCAACATGTGTCAGGAACAAGTGAAAGTAATGTATACGTTTCATAAAAACGAAAAGGAAGAAAATTCTCATTCTTTTTCATATCATTGTGTATCGATTCGCATTGTGCATATCATTGCGCATTGTTATAATCCGATTTTCAAGCGATTGTGGTACCATATCAGTAAAATAATTTCATAACTTTTGAACGATTTGTCCGATTTTCCTAAAACTTCACTGATGATTTCTACTATAATTTCTGCATTCAGTCACTTTGTATAGGTATGTTGGTTTTGTTCACACTACAATTTCTGCATTCAGTCACTTTGCATAGATATGTTTGTTTTGTTCAAACTATAAAACAGAAACATTGACTGATCGTTTGGGATATATGATACGGTTACAGTTCGTTATTCCGAATGTTCATTATTCCGAAGGTTCTTTGGTCCGAAGGTTCGTTATTCCGAAGGTTCGTTAATCCGAAAATGTGATAAGGTTTGTTATTCCGAAGGTTCATTAATCCGAAGATGAAATATGGTTCGTTATACCGAAGGTTCGTTAATCCGAAAATGGAACAAAGCTCGTTAATCCGAAGGTTCGTTACGGACCCTATTTCACTTCGGATCAACGAACCTTCGGAATATCGAACCCTATTTCATTTTCGGATTAACGAACCTTCGGAATAACGAACTCTATTTCATTTTCGGATAAACGAGCCTTCGGAATAGCGAACCTTGTTCGGATTAACGAACCCTTTTTCATTTTCGGATTAACGATCTCTAGGTATAGGGAATTTGTATGTTTCGGATTAACGAACCTTCGGAATAAGAAACCTTCGGAATAACCAACAGCACCCGTATAATACAATATATCAACGGTGTCCTCTTCCGTTTTGGCGACATATCATCAACATAGTATCAACTTTAGTTTGTTTGTATTTTTAATTCATACCTACAGCGATCTCTTCTATCCTCCTGGGATTTGTATGTGCATACTTTGTATTTCCGTCATTGTATCTGCCTTGTACCTCGCTCGGGTGATCACGCCACTCTCTAGAAGTTTTGTGTTGCGGTCATTCTTTTCTTTTCTCTTCTTTTTTTTTTTCATTCTTCTACGTCTGTACTTTCCTACCTCATAAATTGACATTGCTTTCGATTGTTAATTTCACGTAAGAACTCATCTCAAATCAGCATCTGGGAATCTACATTCTATCCACAAGCAATGCTTCTATGTATAGTTTCACCATATTTCATATATTTAATTGTCTTGATTGCTGTATTCGGCAATTCATCCATTCATTTTTTTTTTTTGGCCATGTTTATGGTTTATTTGTTGAAACGTGGGATAAGGGACAACAAAAACAAACAAACAAACAAACAAACAAACAAACACAAAACTGCACCAGTATCACACAGCTGTAGCGTATGGTCAGTGTTACGTCCGTCGAGAAAAACCAAAAGAGAGGGGGAGGGACGAGAGAAGGGGGAGGGAGAGAGAGAGATATTGGAAGGGATATCTCAAAAGTTCATATCTTACCCTGATAGTGCTCGTCGCCGTCTTCGAACGTAAAATTGACGTACTGAGCCTCGCACTGCTTGGCCAGTTCTAAGGCTTGCTGGAGGGTTTCGTCCTCGTCCGTGACCGAGTCCTGACCGGTGACGTGCCGGATGCCGGCCGCCATCAGCAGCAGATAAAGAACCGTGCGCAGCATCTGTAATGATAATTTCAAAATTTATTATAAGACGAATGGAAGGTAAGTGGGTGAGGGCGCAAGGTGTTAACGCCATTATCTTCAGCATCATCGTGGTCATGCGCTATGCTGTTGTGCTGATATAAGGAATCACAAACACTGCTACCATTGCTGAAATTTGCCTTGATAACACAAACCACAAACATGATGCTAACTTTGATGATGATGATAATGATGATGATTATGATGATGATGCTAATGATGATTATGATGTTGATGATAATGATGATGATGATGAAGATGATGGTGATGATGAAGATGATGATGAAGATGTTAGTGGCGGTGGTGGTAGTAGTGGTAGTTTTGATAATGAGTTTATATATATTCATATATTTTGCTTGTGTGTGCATTACCATGTCTCACAGTGAGCTAATGATTCTTGATGGAAGAGAGTTATACCCTCGAATAGAAAGATTTATCTTCATAGGGAACAAACCCATCGGGCCGACCTTGGAGGGAAGGCGCCAGCGGATCGCATCCCTTGTTCATGAATATTCAAGGTACTGAAATGAGATCCTCCTCCCAAGCGCCCGGCCGCTCCCAACGCGCGCTTCCTCCTTTTCTCCTGTCACAATACCAGGCAGGGAACACAGGGAACGAGATTTCAAAAGAGAGAAAGAGAAGGATAGAGAAATATAAAGATATAGGAAGATTAAATAGATAGACATATAGATAGATAGGTAGATAGATAGATAGATAGATAGATAGGTAGCAGATAGATATTCTAGATAGATAGATAGATAGATAGATAGATAGATAGATAGATAGATAGATAGACAGATAGATAGACGGAAAGAGATAAATAGATAGAGAGATTTGAAGATCGGTAAATGTATAGATGAATAAATAGATAAATAGATAAGGGGTACATAGATACAGAGATAGATAGAAAGAGAGATAGATAAGATTTTTTTAGTAATAGTAGACGGATGGCTATGTAGCCATATCAATAGCTAAGTAATGACAAGAGTAACATTTCCTATGTTTCAGCTGCTAGAATGACATTGGGTTTTAATGTATTCTTCTTTATGAAGTAAAACCCAGGAGAATATTAAAGTGAAACAAAGTCGAACTGTGATCAAAATCATTATCATGCAATGTTGTTAAAATAGATCATCGACGCATTTTAACTGAGAGACACTGGCATCGATGTCAAACACTGTAAAAAAAAAGCAAAGATTCTACAACGACCCTTAAATGAAAAGAATGGACCGGATAAATACCTTTAAATGCTAGATATGTTCAAGATTCATATATGCGCAGAATATAACGAAAAAAAAAATGAAAACAATCAGAAAATTCTATAACGGCAGCCTTGAAAACAACGTACTTGAGTAATTTACTTCGGAGCCTACAATAGTTATGATACGACCGAATATGCACGCATCAATATTCGATTTCGCCTTTTCCCTTTTCTCATAACTCCACATCCTTTAAGTTGCAATGAATAGAATAATAGCGTTGTTATTGTGGCTGTTACTGCTGATGGTGACGATGCTGTTGTTGTTGGTGTTGTTGTTGTTGTTATCAAAGTTAAAACTAGAAAGGTATGAGAACATTAAGATTTCCATGTTTTCGGTGGAAATCGGTGATTTGAGTGATGCAATCACATCTTCAAGTAGGAAACTAAGATTGTGAATTGGTACTAACTCACGAGCCCTTAATTTACTCTTCATAATAATCATAGTTATTTTTACTAAATTTCCTCGGTTCAAGCAAAATCGGTACGTATATCTATTTTGCATTTAATCCCGCAGCTTTGTCGAACGTAACCTAGCAACGATAACATACAGGCAGGTGGAAAGAGGTTGATGTTGCTAAATCTTCAATCGCGGATCAGTTAACGTGTTTCGTTTATATACGAGAGGGTCAGAGAGTTTTGAATTCATTACATCATTGCCCCTTCCAAATTGGGTCGTGTGAAAACATTTGTAACTTTAAAGATGAGATTCAATTATTTTCTCATCCCGTGTGCGATTTCGATTGAGCTCATATCATTTTGTTAGTCTGTAATTATTTTTGTATGGTTTCTGTGGTTAGAACCGTCGACCTGGTGTGGAATTGCGCGCTTCAAAATGAATCAGACGGCACAGGACATAGCAACGGTGATAGTCGGCAGGACCTCGCCCGTTCTGGTAAGTTCGTTTTCCGCCCACTCGACGCGGAGCTATTCGAACCTCGGACTATACATTTTTTGTTGTGCAGACGCTGCTCCCATTCCGAACCTCTCAAGGACGCTGGTCTCCCCGAGGCAAGCCGGGGCGAAGGGGGTCAGAGTCGATGCAGCGACTTTCCAACTAGCGATGCATTTTTCTTTTTTTTTTAACATAGAGATCTATCTCCGGCTCTTTCTCCTCCCCCCCCCCCCCCTTCCCTCTTTCTCTCTTACATATATTCGGTCGCTCTCAATGCATTATGCACGCTCCTCCACCCTCAAATGAGAATGGCCCAATTGGAAGATTAAATTACTAGTCAAACGCCTCTGGGAAATGGTACTATTTCCTTTATATCGTTTCCCTCCCCCCTTTTTTTTTTTTTTTTTTTTGCTTCTATTTTCTAATTCCCTGTTTGCTTAATTCTGCTCGGCATACTTCAGTATTCGTATGATTAAAGAATCCAGCTAAAACCCTAGTACCTGCAAAGACGAGGAAAATGATGTAATCGAGGAAGAGGGGGAGGGGGAGGGGGAGGGGAGGGTAGAGAGAAGAACATAGCGTTGATATTATGAAGATAGGGTAAAACATGTGAAACGAATCAGGGAGATGAGCATCTCCCTGAACTAATTGAGACCATGGAGACAGGAATAGGTAAGTTGAATGACAACACCAAAAAAAAAAAAAAAAAAAAAAATGACAGTGGCGTGGAAACAAAGCAGTTTATATACACTTGACTGGTTAAACAAAAACGACTCCAGCATCAAAGTTTATGTTTTGTCGCCCAGCGCTGGAGGAAAGTGAAAAGAGAGTTTTAAAAGAGATAGAGAGGGAGAGAGAAGGGGAAGATGTTGAGATGGCGGTGACCTTTTTTATTCTCCTCCTTCGCTCATAATAGCGGCCCCCGGTTTGATTGCGTTGGTTTGGATTTTGCGAAACATGATAAGACGCCATGAGTTTAAATGGTCACATTTCGCCCAAGGCGCGGGGACTGATAATCAAATCTGCCGAAGGTATTTTTACGCGGGAAAAATATGCAAACGTTTGCGGCCTTTATACGGAAGAATGCGCCCCTCCGGCGCAGAGAGAAATCGGACGCGCGACGATGCTTGGAACTGAAGTGGCGGAATTGCGCCATCGGTGGCGTTGTTGACTTTTGTTGGAATCCGTTTCTCTCCGCATCTCTTTCACTTCCTGATATTTTATATTATCAAAAGAGCTTTTATGTGTGTGTGTGTATGTGTGTGTGTGTATGTGTAGTGCCTGTGTGTATTAATGTCTGCTGTCTATGCATAAAGTGAATATGTGTGTGTCTGTGTGAATATGCGTCCGCACAAAAAGAAGAAGAAGAAAAAAAAACAACATGAATGAGCAATTACGGTCCTCTTGAGTTGCTTTCATGATTATTATAACCAGGTTCGAATTGCATTGATTTGACGCACATATATCATAACTAAACTTGATTTGTGTTGTGTTTCAGTCTACCAATGTCTGTGCCAAGTAACAACGCAGATATCATCTGCGTTTATCTCTTCTCATCGGGAATTCTCTGGTTCAGTAAATCAAACTGGCCGGTAGAGAGAATGTCTGGTGATGCAGGTTTGAATTCAATTCATGATTTAATCTCACTTTTTAGCGTATTTGCTTTCCAGCGGTATACAGCGCACTTATTGGCTAGATACATTACCTGGTGTGATCCTTGCAATGTAACCTGATGATATACCATTGGCTATATCACACCGCAATCGCTGACACGCGCATCGAAATGTGAGAATTGTGTTGGGAAAAAGGAAGTCACAACACCTGCGTATCTCTTCGATCTATGCTACACTGGATTGGGATGCAGAATTTTAATTAAAAAAGATGATGGTGCGAAACTCACCTGTTCAATTCTAGCAGAGCGCATCCTCAAGTTCAGGTGAGAAAAAAAAAGACGGGGAAAAAAGACGACAACTACCACACCTGATTTTAAAAACTGAAGCCGCTCTGGCAGCAGCGGTAGTTTTGAGAGCTGGCGATAACGGTGCCAATATGTGAAATTCATCTCTTTTCGCTTTATAGAAATGTCGTCACGCCGAAAGCTTGTCCGGGGCTGGGGATTGATTCAGTTCAATAGCGTCTGCTTCGGATCAAGAGCAAAGAAAGAAGAAGAAGAAGAAAAAGAAAATGATGTCCAAATATATCCTCATTTCTAGCAGATAGGAAGTGAAATATGACCCAGATAAAATACCTAATGGTAATTTCTTCTGTTTGACCCCTGACGAGAATTCTCCGTGCGCAACTCTTTTTTGCTTGTTTTTGTTTTGTTTTGTTTTGGTTTGGTTTGGGTTTTTATATTTACATACACGTGTATATACGCGCATCACATGCACGTGTGAGAGTGTGTGTGTGTGTGTGTGTGTGTGTGTGTGTGTGTGTGTGTGTGTGTGCGTGTGTGTGTGTGTGTGTGATACGTCTCCACGAACACCATATAATTTCGGGAATTTTTTGTTTCTGTTTAGGCAGATATCAATTTGTCGGATGCTAGGCTCTAAATTGATATGAATGATTATCATTTGCCATATTTCATTAAAAAAGAATTTTTTGAAGAGAATTGAAAGTTAGAAGCTATGAAGGCTTTATTGGCAAAGTAGGCTTTATGAGCATTATTTCTCCCTTTTATGATCCCCAACTTTGTTCGGGTAACGTGGTAACACACCCCTTACGTATGGATGTGGGTTCAATGTTTAAAGGGATGACAGAGTCTTGGTGGAAATGAGGATTAAGCTTTTAACTTTTTTTTGAAATACCAAAAAACCACTTTTGAAGTAGTATATAGAACATAACATTCTAAGAGGATTTCAAGGATTATTTGATGGAAATCAGTTATGGAATGGCTGAAACATCCACATACAAAATAAAACAAAGTGATGGTAATAAAGGATGGGTCACACCTTTTATAAGGATCGCTCTTTTTACCTATCTCGGCCATTTCAAAACCAATATATTTTCATAAAATAAGCGTTGAATTCCTCTTGGAATTACATGCTGTTTCATATTTTACAAGAGGTTTCTCATCATCTCACCGAAAAAAAAAAGACAGAAACCTTTAGTTAGGTCTCAACTAAAACTATATGATCTCTTTAAAAAGGCCTATTCGAATATTGACACTGATGCAGTTGGAAAGAAAAAGACAACGAGAAAAAGGAAGAGGGAGAGAGGGGGTAAGGAGAGAGGGGAGGGAGATAGGAGGGGGGGGGGAACATAGGGAAAGACAGGAAGGGGGGTGTGGTTGGATAACCCCTATACGATGTTTGGTTTGAGGAGTTGTGTTCACACAGACGGAAGGACAACAGAGTGACACGTTGGTGGCAGACGAGGGAATACCCCTCCCTGTGGTACGCGGGGCGATTGACGGGGTTGTTGATTCAGAATACCCGGGCCGGGCCACCCCGGGGGCCGCCACACTCGCAGTGGCCCCCCTTTATTTCTTCCCCCAGAGGAGCCCGCCCCCTACTGACAAATCAGATCATTGCTGCTCATTACACCGCTTAACCAAAGCCCATTCCTCGATTTTTCCCCATCTTCAATTTCGGAAACTGAAGCGTGTCCCACTTCTAATTGAACGGTATCCGACAGGAGTAGGAGAAGGGAAAGAAGAAAGAGTAAGAGAAGGAGAAGACGTAGATGCAGTTTCTAGCCAACGGGCTGTGATGAGGCGAACGGTGTTTATCCTGCATCTGAGACATCCGAACATTTTGTTATTGGTGACGCCAATACATCTCCGAGATTGCGATTACCGTCTCCCCCTTGTTCCCAACGACGCCGCACACTTTGCGACGCGATAGCGACTCGGCAAGCCGACACTCCCAAACAGCCGCTCGTGAGGACCAAACAAAACTTTATAATCATCCCTGGAGCGAGACACTTTAGTGGGGAAAGTAGAAAGGGTGAAAAACAAAGCAAGAAAACAAGCGCTCGCCTGGCTCATATAAATCGGGTCGCAAACGTGACTGGAAGACCAAGTAGAACAAGGAAGAAAAAAAGAAAGACCAATGATTCCATGTTCTCATTTCTGGTGACGTCATCACGTCATTCCCCCCCCCCTTTTTTTTTTGTTGAAATCAATAGAACCCTGCTTTAAACTCCCTCTTGAACAACACAATCATTTTGCCTCCCTTTCTGGGGAGTGCTTGACAAATTACGAACATGAACTTGATGCCTTGTGTTCTAAATCTCTCTGTCTATAGCGAATTACAGTCAGATGAGCTCTGGATAATAGGAAGGTGATGCTTCTTCGTCCCTGTTAGGATGTTGTTCCTCTTCCATGGGCATGTTCACCCGTTGCTTCCTCTAAACCACGAGAATGTGGTGTGCCAAAATAGTTACTAAACTCGGCAACTCGATACGACATGCTTGGAGGCAACTGGTAAAATCGTGAGCGCTACTCATCGCACTTAGGTTTCAGAGCAGTGAGTTAGGTGTCTATTAAAAAGCAACGTTTTACACCGTATGCATGCGTTCGACAAGAAAAAAAAATGTGTTAGTGTGTATCTCAAATAGAATTAGCAGCAACATCGAATGCAATGAGGACAGAGAGAGTGACAGAGATAGAGACAGACAAACAGACAGACAGACAGGCATAAAAAAAAAAACTGGCAAGTAGAGAAAAACATATACAGAGAGAAAGAAACATTAGGAATGCTATCACTGCAGTGTGATTCTTAACGCGAACACTCTTACTGTTTCACATCAATAATGATCGTGGTAACTGACATGTAAATTATGTTAAAAGAAAACTCTAACATACACTGATATCAACTTATAGTAGGTACATCGTTGAGTTTACCCTAGCCTTTACCACCGTTCAACTGCGGCTTTTGAATGAAGATCTTAAAGTCTGCGCAATGGACTGATGTTTGATCGGACGGTCCTTCTGAACACACTGGTCGTCACCTCGCAAACAATGGGGCGCACTCGAAATGATGAAGTACCAAAAAAACACCGAAAAAAAGTCAAAAGTCATAAGTAACATAGGAGGAAATACCTGGACCTCCGAATAGAAGTGATGTCCACTACATCGAGCATCGGCATGCCAGGTCACGCTCAGTGATTCTCCCAGGAAGAAGAAAAGTTTGTGCAGGTGCTGCAATGACGTGAGGGCCTCTTCGAACGAGCTGCACCCGATACGCGCAGGTCGTTTGGTCCGTAAAAAGCACCCCCTTTTTTGCGCATCCTCGAAACCCAAGCCTTACCATTGATTTATTTCACTCGTGTCGTTTGATCCCCCCGTCAGGACCAAGTAGATCCACGCAGTCACGCCGGTAATGATTTTTGTTATCTTTTTTTTTTCTTTATTCTACCCTCTTTTCAATTGTCCCTCCGCCTCCTCCTCTTCCTCCTTTTTCGCCTCCTCATCTTTCTGCCCGTTTCTTTAAGAGTCCCACTGGTGACACCATCCGTCTGAGGTCTTCTCGATTTACATGCCAGATTGATTAGTGGACAGCGGACGATCACGGTCACCCACCAAGGACACACACGCACACACAGACAACCAAACACTCCCTAACACTCACGCACACACACACACCAGGGAGGTGTCTCACCTCCCTGCACACACACACACACACACCCTCTCACACACATACATTGTACGCACACACGCACATAAATGCACACAATCAATACACTTCCTCGCATACACACACAACATACACACGGGACGTCTTCCAGGTGTGTGTTGTGCGACACGGTGGGCGCCGTTGAGCAACATCAAAATGTCAATACGCCGTTTTCCGTGAGTAGCTATTCTAGTTGCATGGCGTGGCGTTGAGACGGAAGTCCACTAGAGGGGGAAAAAGTAGTGGTGGTGGTGGTGGTAGGGGATGGGGGGGGGGATATAACAAGGCTGTAGCAAATACTTATCGTGAGTGGAGACCAGCGCTGTTAGCAATGTTACGGAAGCCAACGCACCTGGCTTACCTTTCCATTGCAAAGATCAGTGGCTAGGGAAGATCAATGAACTCAACAACAACAAAAAAAAGTTTTAAAGAGCAATCCTACTCCAGTTCAGAATGACTTTGACCATAAAAGCGAAATATAGTCACATGGAGAAGGGGCGTTGGAACTTCAAACAAAATAGGACATGTCATACACTAAATGTGACTCTGCATCACAAAACCAATAAAAAGTCGCCAGATACGGACTTTAGGTAGGGTTAGAACCTGTAAAAAGGCGACTTTAAGTTTTAAAATAATGTTAAACTAAACACAAATGGACTATCCAACAACAGCACACAAAATTATTATGGAATATGTACGTTTTACATGCATAAATTGTTTCAATAGAATGGGTGTCAGTCACAATTATGATACACACATTAGCTTATTAATGACGGATTATCATCAATGTATAACTTCCGCAAATGTCTGTACGCATTTACACCATATTCGCGAAAAATAAGGGAATTGGAGAATTTAAGGAGACAACTAAATTTCGGATAGGGTAGCCTTTTTTTTTTTCGTTATATTTCGTTCTTACTTTTGATTTTACTCCTTTGAGTTTGATTCTTGTAACGGATGAACACAAGAACATACTTTCGATTTTCGGAGGGGATATTGTAAATCTTTGATTTGAAAGCATAATCAGCCTGTCTTCAACGGGTTAATGAAATCTTAATGACACGTCATACAATATGTATGTGCCCTATGTAATGTCTCTGTGTGTTTTCGTTTGTTTTGTATTGTCCTGTGGGTTTTTTTTTTCTACTTCGATTTTCCCAGCTCACCACTGTCCCACCCCTCTGTTCCCTCGCAGTCCGACGCTGATGAGCTGGCTGATTTATCTGGGTGATTGATTGAGCTTGCGAGCGGCGCGTAATCAGCGAAAGTAATCGGTTTCAGCACATTAGGAGTTAATACATCGTTTGTAAGTAAAAGGGAGTAGACTTCAACGCACGACGGAATGATGACGGGTTGTCTTTCTAGCCGGCGTCAGAACCAAAAAAAAAGTAACAACAACAACAACAAACGAGCAACAGCAACAATAACGGATAAGACAAGAAACAAAGAAAAGAAAACGCAAAGAGGTCATAGAGAATCGGAATGCACATTTCTATTATTAAGTCAATCGTGCATTCTTCGGTCTATTAATCAGTTTATGTACCTTGTTCAATCTGCATTTCTCCTTTTTGGCATGCATCGATCGATCATCGGAATTACAATAACAGTAAAAGATACACAATGAATCTATCGCAAAATGGGTTAAGCACCAGTTTAAACTATTTTAGAACATGTCCATCATCAGAGCAAATCAAACCTTTTTCAAATGGCACCCAGTTTGTCACAACAAGACATGTTCTTGAAGTTGTGATCGGAAAATCTTATTTTTATATAACTTTTTTCTTTTTTAGCAGGTTTAAACGCAATTATTTTAGATTGCCAAGAATAAAGTTAACTCGTTTTGAGGTTACACTTTGCAAATATATCTATTCATCTCTCATCTATTAAATCTGCTGAACACACAATTACCATATTTTTTGTTTACCCTTTCGGCAAAACTGGATGAAATTGTCTTATTTTTTTTTGCGGGGGGGGGGAGAAATTAATGCCAATAACCTGGCTATTGAGAGAAAACCCTATGGTGTATTAGAATAGAATAGAAAAAAAAAAAAAAAGAAGAAAACAATGATTTTAGAAGCCAGGAGTTCAATACTTGTTTTTATATTGCTTATTTAGCGCACATAACATGAACTTGTGTCGTGGGAATACCTTGGTATACAGTTGATAGTATCTAACCCACTCCTTCACCCTCCTATTATTTGTCTCTAGATACTAAGGGTTCTCTAGGCAAAAAAAAAAAAAAAAAAAAAATGTGACGTCAAGTTTGGCAACGATCCCACGTAACGACAGACAAAAGGAATAATTGAACAATAGGCCCAGAAGCAGGGCGATATCATCATCTTTAATAGTTTCGACACTCTGCATAGGCGTTTTTCTTCCTGTTCACGCTACATAACAAGCATACTATACATCATTAATGCCGGGTCTTATGAATTTACATGCAGGAATGTATCTATTACACTTGATTGAGAATGCGATAAGTAAGGCGGGGTCAATTGCCCTGAATGAAGTGGGCGGATAACCGCGTGCTTGGCGCGTGAGTTAAAAACGGAAGGACATTTTACGCCCGCACAGCTTGAGTGGCGAGTTTTGTTCCAAGTTTCTCCTCCGGCTGGCAATCGGCAAATAGCCCCGAGTTGATTGCAGAAAAGTGGTCGGCTGCTGTGTCTATTTGCCGATCTTGCTGATGGCGAAAGATAGGTTTGAGGTTTGAACCAGCCATTTCCGTCATTGGCTGTCAGACACGCCGAGCGACAGATGAAACACGAATCGAAGAATCCGTGCGTAGAATCTGACTGTCCCGGATGTAATGTTGAGAAAAAGCATTGTTATGGGCCCCTTTTGTGAGTATAGATTCCAGCCTGATACACTTACAACAACCGATTGTCGTATGAAAGTACGCGCTTCTGGACGTTGCGCTGTCGGTGCATTATGTCTCATCAAACAGCTTCGTTATCGCTAACATTACAGCTGGCCCATTTATAGGCCTACGTTCGCTTGTTTATTTGCTTGATTTTTGTATGTGAGTGTACAGCTGTACGTGTTTTGGTGCGACAAGGTGATTAGGTAACATGCAGCGAAGAATTGGTAATTGACGATGGAACCAACACGGGATATAACACACATACATTGTACGTACACAAGCATTAAATATAAACCATACATACACACACAGTCGAATGATATGCCATTTTCTTCAGGTCGTTCATCTCCTGGAAATTAAGAATGAAAGAAAAAAGTTTAGACCACTCATCCAGAAAGCAGAGTGGACGATGTTGAAGCAAGGCCGGGGTTCGACATCCTGGGGTTGACTGTGGCAACGGAGAAAAAAAACCAACTAATTAGCGGAGCAATTAAAGTAATGAATAGAGGGCAATTCAGAGTCTAGTCATGATACGTGTATAGAAAATAAGATGGAAATAACAAGTAGGCGGCCTTGGAGGCAAGAGAAGAGGGGTATATAAAACATAATTAATGTGACTAGATGGAGAGGGTATTAGGCACAAAAGTTGTTGACACACTGGCGATAAACCGCTTTATACCGAACAACCGAGTGATATACTAGATAATAAGGAACCAGGGCGAATTATTACTTCTGGTCAGCCAAACTCTTTAGTTGCTCGTAGTAGATGTCTGGGGAGTCTTTAATATTGTATTGTTGCTGTCGTTGTTTTTTCCCTTGTTTAGGGTGTTTTTTTTTTGCCCCTTCCTCTCCCTCCCTATACACGTATTTTCTTCCCTTCTTTTTAATGGCCTATAAAGCGAGGTGAATTTGTAACGACGAGTTTAACGAACATCTTCCCTCTTCTCATTTTCTTTCTATTTTTACATCTTTCTAGACGCTTTCGCCGGAACAAACTCGTGATTTATTTCCCGCCCTGACCCGAGAAAACGATGGCCATTAAATCAGACCAAGCCAGGACTGGAGTTCCAAGCACGTTCTTCATTATAAAGACACCCCGGTCGCCCCTTTCTCGGAATGTATGGTATCGTTAAACAGCAAATCTCGAGGGCGTGTACATGGACCAACGGAGCAACAGCCAAGTGCCGACGCCATGCTCGCTTAGACTCGCGGATGAATAGCAACGCGCATCGTCTTTAACAATCAGAATACTTGTTACTTTTTTTCAAACAATTTTAACCTCCAAAGTTTCCTTAACTCAGGATAATCGTTCATTGCAATATTTATTTCTTTTCTTTTCTTTCTCTTATTTCATCTCTTTCCCCCATCTCTTTTATTATATTCTGTTTAAGTGTTTATCAAACCAGGTCCGGACAGAAATAGAAATGCACGGCTTTCAAGAACGAGAAAAGAATAATCATGCATTTGGAAAGACAGAAATAAAAGTTTTATGGCCACTTGGTCTACTATTAGATAATCTACTTTCCAGTTCGTCTAACACCATGACGGCTAAATTCATTTGGTCTGCAATCAATATCGTCTAATGCCCGTTTAGCCCAATCCTCACTTGGTCTAATGCTCACTTTGGCTAAATGATTTCGTCTACTGACCAGGTGGTCTAATTGTCATTTCGTCTACCTGGATTTTTTTTTTCTCACTTAGTCTCATTTATCTCATTTAATCTATTTTCAGTTCGTCTAAATTCCATTTAGTCAGCTATTCATCATTAATTTGGTCCATAGACATTTTCTGCAAATTATCGCTTCGTCCATGGCACCAGTTGGTTTATTCTTCATTAGGTCTAATAGGCAATTAGTGTACTCCCATTCCATCTAATTTCCAGTTAGTCCACAATCCAGTTCGTCCAATTAGAATTTCGTTTAAACACCGTTTCGTTTAATTTTCATTTGGTCTAATTTTCAGTAGGTCTTATTTAAACTCTGGTTTCGTCGACAAGATGCAAATAAGACATGATATTCATATCAGCGACTTTGCTGCCATTGAAGTGTCTTTCTTATGTGGTATTAACTAGTGATTTTATTTGCCTATTTCTGCATGTGCCATTGTGTGGTTTATGTATTCTCCGCCTGAGATTTAGTTAATATATTAGACTACCATGCCCACGTGCCTGGTTTGTAGAAAGTTTTAGTGCAATTTGATTAAAAAAGGCATTCTTTCTCCGGACATCAAAGTTTAGTGTTATAAAATCAAAAGACTATTCCTCCAACATGGTGGCTAGATATTGTCACTTTGTGCATTTTTCAAACTTTCTCTTTGTTTAGCTGAAGAGCGAAGTTCACTGTAAAAATCGTGTTGGCGTCAATATCAGATAATTTTTATCCCCAGTGATGTGTCATGTGTATATTAGGTTTATTTTACAGTGTCAGGCGCTATGTCGAGGGTAGAAAGCATAATATACGCAAGGGGGTATAGGATGACATACACATTCTTGCCTGGTTCATTTGATTATCATAGACATGCAGATACAATGTCTCATTAGGGAGGTGGAAAGAAAGTCTCTCTTCAACCTCCTCGATGGATGTTTGTCTCCAATGATTATGTATTATAAAGTTGTACAGCAATCATGCACAGGAAAATAGGCTATGAAAATATAAAAATAAATGAACTTCTATAAAGTCTCTAAATAAACTCTCTAAATTCCTTAGATTTGAAATCAATCTATAAGATTTTGACGAGGGACCAATCCAACCTTTGTTTGAGAAAAAGACTGACCTTTAAATAATTTTGGATTGGGATTTTTAATCTAATTTTGGTTTGGTCCTTCATTGCAATCCAAAGAATGTAGAGAGTAGCTGTTAGATTCGAGATGGTTATTATCCCTGTCACTTGCACTCTACATGATGATCTCAAGACGACCCATATTGGAAAAGCTCTACCTCCCAAATTCTGAAATCCACAGGGTAAACATTAAATAGTTAGCCAACGTGAGCATTGGACGAAATGGACATTATACTGTATAATTATGTTTAGACCAACTGGGTATCAGACTTAGTGGTAGATCAATTGGTTAATTTACTAATTGATAAGTAGCCCAACTGGTCATTAGACTAATTGATAAATTGCCGAAGTGGATATAGCGTAAGCGGGTGGATCCAGCCCAAGTGCCAATTACACGAAATAGTGACTATACAAAGTGAATATTAGACGGCTGGAATTGAATTTTAGACGAACAGGTAATAGGCAAAGTGGTATATAGACCATCTAGCAATAGACCAAACGGCTATTAGACGAAATGGACATAGCCTATCTGGTAAGTAGACAAACTGGTCATGAGGCCAAGTGGCACTTGGAATGAAATGGTTACTATAGACGAACTGGATGTAGACGAAACAGGATTACATCAATGTGGGTTAAGACCAAGCGGGTATTAGACGAAGTGGGAGTAGACCAAGTGATAGATCCCCAAAATAGAGGGGAGATTAGAGAAGTAAGACACCCATCCACACACTTTCCGTATAAATGAAAAGTGTGTCGAGTAATCGTCACAATACAAGTGCACAGACAACTCTGAACAAAATATGGGGTCCAATCAGCTGAGAAGGCAAAAATGTTTCATCAGTTGCAAGATACAATGAAAACAGTGTGTTAATTCATTATACTGAAGTCTTTTGTAATCTGCAAATATATCAATGAGGCATCACGTCGCTGTGACGACACTGACATGACAGATTGCGTTTTCACACAATAGAGAATCATCAGGACATAATATGAAGAGATGATTATCAAGCCTGTAAATTACAGCTTATCAGGCAGCATATTATAATAAATGATTGACGTATTCTATTCAGAGAAACTGCGTAACACGCGACACCCGGGAGCAGATTCGAGTCTTATTATTAATAATTGCTATAGATGTACACTCTAAGAAAAAAAGGTTCTCAAATGGTTCTCGTCGGCTCCAAAATGGTTCTCATCAGATGGTTCTCGCAAAATGGTTCCGATGAGCACCTATAAATGGTTCCCAATCGAAATGGTTCCATTCGTCACCATTTGCTAGTATGCGACCCAGTCCCCGAGTGTTATTTGTGGTACTCCTGCAGGTCAAACAATATCTTTAGGTCCACTTTCATTTTTCCCCTTGCTGTATATTCGAATGTCAGATGTAAGAATCACCAAAACTGTGGTATTGGTACAAAAATATTGTATGTGTTTCTACTGCTGTGATAATAAAAAGTACATATTGTTTTTATCGTAGACTAATGACTTCTCTTGGCTGCGTGCCAACTGACAGCTGCCACCATCCACTTTTAGCGCTCGATCAGATATGCGTACGCGTAAACGTACACATACTAGTACTGCACTGTAGGACTACTAGTATGTAACCGCGGCGGCACGCGCCGCGGCTATGTAGCCCTGTGCTGCCTGCCTGCGCCTATCGCAAACCTACCACCACATAGCGGCAGAGTGCCAATGCAATACCATACATGCAGCGGCAGCCGGCTATAGTGTAGACACTTACACAAACACATCACACCCATATTAAACGAACGGCACCCGGTAACGATTACTTTTGACAAAGTGGACTGGAAACGTGTCACTGTCAATTTCATTTTCGCCATGGCAGTCATCACAATTTAGGAGAAGAGGTAAGATTTTTAGTTTTAATGTGGTTTTATCTCATTTTTAGATGACATTCGTTCGACGTTGGTACAAAATCAAGTTAGAATGTTACGTGTTAGATTCATCACTCAGTTTTTGTTTTCAGTCAGTGATTAACCTTTAACAGTTAACGGTTAGCTAGATCCTAATGTTAGATCTAATTTGATCGAAGCTGCTATCTTGTGTAATGTTTACCAGGTACAGTAGATCCAGATCTATCAATAACATGTTAGGCTGAGCTGACACTTTACAATTAGAAATTTGGCATAGCAATACGGCTCATGGGCTAGCCCGAACAGACGCCGTGCGGGGCCGGAGCATGGCTGTCACGTTTTTACAGCGACCGGGCCGGGCTAAGTTACTTAGCTACATGCATGTAACGTTTAGACATTTCTTTGCCTATCAAAAATAGAGTCTACTAACTGCGAAACATAGCCCAAACGCCGAACGCAAAGATAACTGTGTACAAGGAGTGCCCCGGGGTAAGGTTTATACCGTCTACATGCAATAAGGAAATTTGTTATCTAATGTTAGAAGCTTATAAGTTACAATGTATAACTGTGCTAACGTTAGAGCCAATTAGAGGTCTGTCTACAGCCCAGTAGGCCTAACTGTTAGGTCAAAATCTCTTCAGTATGTTTTCAGGCTTGTTCTTAGTGAGGAGTCACGCCGTGTAATGCCGTGTTCTAGATCTGTTTATCGAATTTATAGCAATGACGTTGTTTTATTAACGCGGTGTAGGTCTATTGTATCTTTCAATTCATATATCAGGGAAGTGGACACACCAACATGCACAGAAACCAAGGAACAAGTAACTCTGGCCGGGACGATGAAGCAGTACGTACGTGTTTGGGTCGCTGGTGCGGTTAGGGAAAAAGGTAGACTCTACATTGATCAGAGAGACAGCCCGTGACAGACCGTTGACAACATCGGCCAGAACCGTAGGCTTACCACTAGCCAAGAATGAGCTGGGCGGCCACAAGAATTCATCGATCAGAATAAGAGCCCGGGATAGCCCATTTGCAGCATCAGCCAGAACCCTGGGCTAGTCGAGAATGAGCTGTGTGGCTAAGACGATACATCGACCAGAATGACAGCCTGTGATAGCCCGTTGACAGCATCAAACAGAACCGATGGGCTAGTCAAGAATGAGCTGGGTGACCAAAAGAATACATCGATCAGAATGACAGTTTTAGCCCGATAGCCCGTTGACAGCATCGACCAGAAACCTACGCTAGCCAAGAATGAGCTGAGTCAAAGAAAACACACTGATGCTGCCAGAGAAAACCTTTGAGAAATATGTAGATAGGATAGGTAAGTTCGTTTGCATTGACTTATAGTGTATTTTATAGCTGCTCTTTCAGAATCTGCCGTCAACCAAATATTCATGTCAGGCGACTTTTTGTTGGTTTGTGTGATGGAGGGTCACATGTTTTGTTATGATCCCAATACAGTATTTGCAGCTTACAATGTACCAGTAATAATGTTTCACTATAATTTGCATTTAACAGCTTTGAATCAACTGTATTGGGGGGGGGGGGGGGTAGACGTAATGAGATCAGACCAGATGCCAATCTGAGAAGTGGAGTCATTCATAGGTCTAAACTTTAAAAGCACAAAAGGAAAATGCTCTTAATGATTCTCCAGTCATTGTGTGGTCGATTTCTGCACACTTTTAAAGTTTGCACCTAGACTGGTAAAACTTTGAATTGCATTTATACCCACGCAGGAATTACGTATTGTGTAGAGAATTGAAGATTATGTAATTTATTTCAAAGCACTGATGCACCTCTCGTCACCAGTTTATATTGCTTTTGCAGAAATACAAAATGTACATGTGTGGTGTTTAAAAGACTGTTGGCAAATTTGGTGAACAAAATGACAAACGCTAACAACATATTATTGTCATAGGCAGGTTATAGGACAGCAAATTCAAACCTCAGCTTTAGGCCTGCATATAGTTTACTCTAATGAATTTGTTGCTCTGCTTTTTAAAAAAAGTGTAAATGAAGAGTTTGTTCGCAAAAACCGATAAGTCCATATTTGCCAAATGGAGATATTTGCGATTAAAGGTCAAGAAAAATAAAGATAACAATAAGAAAATTTTTGCTTCTTTTGACCATAACTTCAAAAATGTACTTTATATGTAGTAACCAATATATAATTTAAAAGGTATTATTTTGTACTTTATGACAGAGACCGTACTTCAAAATCTTCAAAAAATGGACTTATCGGTTTTTGCTATCAAACTCTTCAAATTTTTATCGATTCCCAATGTTATATATTTTAGATCATGGTTGAGGAATTTTGTTCATTCATGCTTGTGAAACTGTGTGGGTGTGGTATCCTAGCTCTTTTCCCCTTGGGATTCTTATTATCCGTCTCATTATAAAACAATGTGTTCTTTTCTTTTCTTTTCTTTTCTTTTTTGTGTGTGTTTTCGTAGGACATGCTGTAAATTGTCAGAAGTCATGATTTCGTTAACCTGAATTGATACTCTTCTTGTATTTGCAGTTGTATAGATGTGTCTATGGTGCTTTCAAATTGCAGAACAACAACAACAACAAAAAAGGTCACTCGTATACATGTACAAAGATAAGTTAATTCAAGTACTCGACGTTATGAATGTGAAGTGAAGTGAAGTGAAGAAGTGTAAAGCTTAACCTATCCGAAGTATCATACAGTACCAGCAATATAATGTATGTTTTCTGTGACAATACCAAAGGTCCTGTTTAATGGAATTGATTTCCTGCCCTTTGTAGTTGCTTTTAGGACAAATATGCGTTAAAAGGAAAAAAAAACAACAACACCGAACAAACTAGCAAATATGTGGAAAAAGTTCCTCATACTACTTAAGCAGGTAATGTACTTGCCTTCTGCCTATCTTATGACTTACACGATTACTGTATCTCATCCATGCAGGAATTATTTCACAGAGAATTAGAAATTTTGTTATGTATTTCAAAAGCCTGATGCACCTCTTGCTATTTCATGATCTGTACAGAGATGTGTGATGGTGTTTCAAGAACTGCTCGGTACACAAATGACAAATATTGTGGAAAAAAATCAGTGAACAAATGAAAATATTTTGTCAAGAATATTTGACAGATTATAACATGACAAATACAAACCTCACCTTTAGATTGTAAAAGTGAAGGTGAATAAATACATTTCTGCGAATTTGTGAAAGAACACATTTCTATGGTTTTCAGTTATTGAGTAATGTTTCATGAAAAAAAATATTGGTGAATGTCATGTACATGTATTCATGCTTGTGAAACTGTGTGTGCATGGGTGTGTTATCCTTGTTCTTTTTTTCTTCCAGTGTCAATGATAATGTATGATATGCTGATGTATTGCTAATACATATGTATACATGTTTTGAAGGTATGTTTGACTGATGAGATGAAATTCAGATGAATTCATTTCATTTCAAATGAGTTTGTGATGCACATTTTCAATGCAGATAGGTAATGTACCTTTAAGAATGGTGCCAGTGAAGCACCTTACCAGCACTGCATGTGAAACACACAAAAAAATACACAGACATCAATTCACATACTACATTCTAAGAAAAAAAAGAAGGTTCTTTTGAGCACCATTAAATGGTTCTCGGCACTGTCACAATAGCGACACCTTTTTTGGAGCCTGTGAGAACCTTTTTTAAATGGTGCCTGTCAGCACCTTTTAACAATGGTGCCCATTAGAACCTTTTCCAATGAAATGGTTCTCATGAGCACCTTTTGAAAAAGAGTCAAAAAGGTGCCCATCTTTAGTCAAAAAGGTGCCCATGGGCACCTTTTAAATGGTACTCACGAGCACCATTTCATCGGGAAAAGGGTTCTAATGGGCACCTTTTGCAAAAGGTGCCGACAAGCACCATTTAGAAAAGGTTCTCACGAGCACCTAAAAGGGTGTCGCTATTGTGACAGTGCTGAGAACCATTTAATGGTGCTCAAAAGAACCTTTTTTTCTTAGAGTGTATGGGGATGATATCGACAGGGAGGTATTGGAGTCTGGTAATTATATCCCGCAATGATGTTTGAGCTGTCACTACACGATCTGAGTATGGAAACCAACCACATCCTCACATCCTCACATCCTCACACCCACACATATTCACAGGCTTTGGTGTAAAAAAAACAAACAAACAAACAAACAAACAAGCAAAAAATAAAATAAAAAAAATCTTATATTTCACGTATGATTGCACGAGTACATTTTTTCTATGTGACTATGTTTTCTATGTGAATTTTACCGGAAACACTTACATGTATTGATATGTACAACTGTACCTCCAACATATATAGTCAGTCAGATTCATACAGGAAATATTATGCAAGGCTGGTTTCTACACATATTCTTTCAAAATGTTAACACAATAAGAGTAGTATAATGCTGATATCATAATAATACCGCTTTGTTGTATTATAACCGACAATTATCTGACCCCCCCCAAAAAAAAACAAACAAACAAACAAACAAACAACAACTACAAAAGAGAAAAAACACTAGAGTTCCTGGACTTCACCCAAAGATACACCCCCTCCAAAACAAACAAACAAAGAAATAAACAAACAAACAAAGGAACGACACCTTACAAAATTTTGTTGTTTGTATTCTTGTATAGAATGAGGTAACAATCAACCTTGAAACTCATGTCATATTCTCATTGACATATGTGTGTGTGTGTATGTGTGTTAAAGGTGTCATCGGTTTGTTAAAATGGGACCATAAGCAAATTCAAAAGCATATAATAATTTATATGTCTTCTTAATTTGTAATCCCTAGTTAATTTGATTTTCTTTATGCTCCTTAATTATGTCCCCTATACCTCCATTTATGCTTATTTCCCTATTATACCACGTTTGCTCAGACAGATAAATCTGAAGAAGACATTGATGTCGAAAGCTTATCCTCAAAATTAATTGGTCTCCTTGGGATATCTGCTGGTATCAAACTTATAATATCGCTAACTTCCTCATTTGTTTATCAAAACTTGTATCAATATATATATATATATATATATATATATATATATATACATTTTTTTTTATTTTTTTTTTTTTTGGGGGGGGGATTGTTACTGGTGTGTTTGCCCGTAACCATGATAACAATTCTACGGATTGATTGCCGAAGATATAGACGAAATATGATCGAACAGACAATTTGTTAGACAAGATCACCGGTATCTCTGAAATTGCTACACGAGTGGAGATATCTCCCTTTTTGTCAAACAAACAGATTATTTTCAGTTTCGGCGTAAAACTGCCCTCATACCAATGGAATTTGTGCCACGACGTCGGTTTTTAAAACTTGACCGAAACACACGATGGCGCCAGAGCTCCGGAACATTCTTCTGGATGTTCTCTCACATGTCAAGGATAAACACAACAACAAAATCAACATCTTGAGCTATGTGGTTCGCACCATACATATCCAACATCTCCTTCTGCCTTTCATTCGTTTGTTTTTTGTTGTCATTTTTCCCCCTTCGGTGGTGGTTTAGGTGTTACCAAGTCATTATCGTCGGCGCAGGAGGGTTGGGTTTCGCGTTTTTTAATCACGGAACCGGGTGTGAATGCAAGTGAGACCGATTAAATAATCCATGAAACCGTGCAGTCTCGGCTAACGCCGCAGCCAGCCAACGACTACACACATTCCGCCACTCTCGCCAAAGTGCCGGCTCGCCGGCAAAAATTGGGTAGAGAAAGAAATAAGAAAGAAAGAAAGAAAGAAAAGATGATGGAGAAGAAGAAGAAAAGAACAGAAACACTTGCAGCAGCGTGGGACAACTGATACGGTAGGGTCTCGAAGGAAATCATGACTATTTACGGTAATAACATCTTTGATTACGTGAGCAAAATGTCACTGTACTCACTCAAGCTGGGTTGCGAAAGGAGGCGGCTCTTAACAGCTTGCCTTGATGCGAATGAGGCAAGCAATATGCTATGGATCACTCGGCCGTCTAGTCATACTCGGTCATAAGATGATACGTTTTATATTGGTTGTTCTTGATGAGACTTTCGGACGCATTAACGTGCTAGACTCATCATAATATACCTAGGATGATACTGGAAACAAAACAGAAATGAAACAGCGAATTAGGGATTTTTCCCCTCTTAGTGCATGTGTGTGTGTGTGTGTGTGTGTGTGTGTGTGTGTGTGTGTGTGCGTGTATTCGTGTATGATTATGTGTGTTCGAACTTGTCTGGCAACACTACTTTACATAAAGGCGGGTTCTGAAAAATCATTCCGCATCGTTTTTGACTCTTCGATACTGTATGTGAACAAGTGGTTAGTTTTCATTTAAAGGAGACCTTCCGTAAGCTATTTGTGTCGTTTACTGACGTAATTAGTATGCTGGTGACGTAGCTACGATACTTGGCAATAAGCTGTAAGAAAGAATGATCGAAACGTGAACCAGGATGGTCGTACTGATGAAAGATTTGATTCGTTGAACTCACCATGAAATACCTTAATACGGACAACATGACAGGGTAACGGAATAACCGGGGAGTTTGTCAAATTCAGTAATATCGTCGGAGATGGGCTGCATTGAGAAAATCTTATCACGCGGTCAAGGTTTCAAATCAAGCCAGGACATTTTTAGTTTATTTTTCTAAGCACAACTAAGAATACGTGTTCATACGTTCAAACCTCTTGTCTTGTTCGGCTTTTGTTGTGCTTTGTATTTTTTTTTCCACTCTGTAGTCTGCGGGATTCGTTGTAAGTTGTAAGTTGTATAAGTTGTATAGCGCCATTTGTGCGTGTATGGAAAGGCACAAGTATGGGTGCATGTGGTGAAATAAGCATGTGTGCTGTGTGTTGTGTGTGTGTGTGTGTGTGTGTGTGTGTGTGTGTGTGTGTGTGTGTGTGTGTGTGACGGAGAGTTCGCATGTGTATTTAAGCGAGTTGGCGGGTCGCGTATGAAGCCATGAATCATATGTCGGCTAAAAATAACCGTGAACGTGAGCGCATTTTGACAGCCGCGAGGAGATACACATTTAATCATTTCCCAAACTTGCCCAAATAAACTGTCAGGAATAACTGACGCTGCTGGTAAGTAGAAGAAAGTTCGTCCCTCAACCGCCCCTAAAACAATATTCAATGATATCTCTGTGTGTGTGTGTGTGTGTTCCATATCTGTATCTTCTCTCTCCTCTTTCTCTCTCTCTGTATATATATATATATATATATATGACAATGATAAGTTTTTGCAAACATGAATCATAACAACATTACATGAGTTATGTTGTTATGATTCATGTTTGCAAAAACTTATCATTGTCCTAGTATACACTACACTGACGAAGGCCTGAGGCAGGCTGAAAATTTTGTAAATAAAACCTTCTTGTTGGATCCATGGCGTATTTGAGACTCGTTCTTCTTATATTATATATATATATATATATATATATATATATATATATATACATATCTCGACGTTAATGAGTACATATTCAGTCATCGCCTATGTTTCTCAGCTGGAATAGACAAATCACACAAACAAAAGCGTAACATTTATATGACAGAAATGGAGATCAACTTGACTTGAACTCTGAAAAACTTAAAGGGGCAATGCAGTACAGATGCATGTTGACTTGATTCATGATACATGATCATCACTTCATCTACCAAAAGAATATTTAGATATCTGTCATAAATTTCATAATGATTTTCCACTATTTTTTATACAGATTTCTTTTCTTGAATGCGTTTACGAAAACAACAACAGCAACAACAACTTCTATAGCCTCTGCTTTTATGGCTTATATAGCCCTATTTTAACAGACCTTACCTTGACAACGTCGCGACAACGTCCGGAAAACAGAATTCCTCGCCTCGGGCAATAAAGTCGCAAAAGAGAGCGAGAGGTACCGTTTTAACAGACACACATCTAAAACCTTCTACAGGTAGTTTTCTAAGAATGGGGCGTGTCCACTGATGCAACTACCCCGCCCACCGGCCAATCACTGTTCAGTGGTTACAATCAATGCACGTGATCGGCGTGCCAATGTGTCAATCATTCTCTATCTGCAATGTTGCACATGCGTGTTTAATGTATCAAAGGAATTTTACCGCAGTTGCGTTCTGAGGCTATGGTCACAACCCCCCAAATCAGCCTGCTTGGCGACCAGTCGGCGAGTCTTTAGCCAATTTCGGTCGGACAACGACCGGTGATCGACCAGCGACCGACCAGGAACCACTGATTTTTAGTGCATTGGTCAGAAGTTTTAACGCGGAGTAAAAATTGCAGCGGCGACCGACCAGTTTTCACTCGCTGCCTAAAGTACTTTTGGTGTCCGAGCAGCAACCACCCAGGCACTGACCTAATCGAGCGGTCGCCACCGAGCGATTTTGGGAACAAAAATAATAGAGACCAAAATGAGAAAAGCACAGAAGAAAACCAAGGGAATAGATCGAGCGGTCGCCGTCGAGCGATTTAGGGACTAAAATGATAGAGATAAAAATGACAGAAGCACTGAAGGAAACCAGGGACTACATGGGGAAGAGAAGCCAGGGCAATGTGGAAGAAGCAAGGGGAGGGATAGAGGTAAGGAAACCCCACCAACATCTCAGCATCTCAACATCTCGGCAACCAACATGAGGGACATGGAAGATAGGGACAACCACTTTTGAGCAAAAGAGATGAAAGCTAACAGTTAGTGTTGATATGCAGACCAAGTGATATTAAATAAATGATAATCATATGATTTTCAAAAAGGCCTATTGAATGAATAAGTCATGGATGACAAGATATGGGAAAATGAAAATATGAAATTGAATAGGAATAGAAAAATACTGTTAAATGTATAAGCAAACAAAGCTACTTTGGAAATTTCTAATCTATTCTAATCTTTGTTCCAATTCGGGTTTTCCTCCCTTTTGTTTGATTTCCTAACTTCTATATACAATAGTTATCTGTGTTTTCACATAATTGAGGTTTGGTAGTTGATAATTTAACTCTTAGATCTTCAGCCTAGAGTTTTACCATAATTAACTAATCGATTATCACATAACAAATCACATATATAGGTACATGAATAACCCCAGGTAGCTCGTGAGAAATTTCCGACAGAGACCGGAGGGCGGCCGCCGCGGCGCGCCGGTACGCCTACGGGACACCGGTAGATGGCCTATCCATCACCCGTCGGTCGCTGAGCGATTTCATAAAAATCGGCCGCTGGCCGGTGGGAGATCGTCCAGTTGCAAATGGGGCATCGCTTGATGACTGCTCAGTCTCTACGCGGAGAAGATCCCCATATTTCCCAAATTGTTTACCTAAGATCGACCGGTGACCGACAGGAAATCGACAGGGCATCGCTCGTGCGTCACTGGGGTTTTATGGCCAGCTCGACAAAAAGAAAAAAGAACAAAACAACACAAAACAAAGCAAAAACTGCTGGGCGGTGCCAAAATTTCAGCGGCGACCGAGCAGGCTACAAATCGGTCGATCGCCGCTCTGAGTTGTGACCGTAGCCTAACAGAAGGGTATCTGGGCAATGTCAGGGTAATGTCCGGGTAATGTCGCGGTAATTATCCTAGCTAGCTTAGAATTTTACAAAAATCACCGCGACAACGTCCGAGCAACATTTTGCGGGGACCGTTTTAACAGGCAGGGTTAAAAAAAGAAAAAAAAAAGTAACCTGGACGTAACCCGGATGTTGTCGCGGCAACAAGGCCCTGTTTTGATCTTATTGTTAGATATGTATCAAACAGATAACACTGCCTGGTGGAACATAATTTCTGATGTCCACTTGTGATTGACAACTCAGCGACATCATTCCTTCCAAGAAACCACATAAAGCAGAGAACGATGTTTTGCTGCAACAACGCAGGAGCAGTACGCAGTACCAATAAACAAACCGAACAAAAGACAAACAAAAAGAAAAACCGCTTTGGAGACTACAAGACACACCTGGGACAGTGAAAATGTGGTTACAAACACGAGAAGGAAGAGAGAAAAAAAATACAGCGAGGGGAAGAGGGAAAGCAAGGGACACGAGCATAAACAACCGAATCCCCTTCCTCCCCGACCACCCCTATCCCGCTCTATTGTGACTCTGCTGTGGCAGAGTACGTCGAACTTGACCCTGGCATATTGCAACTAAATTCATTCCATCAGACACACACGGCCTCATGTGTGCTTTTAACCCAGCGCTTTTTCTTCTCTCTCTTCTGGGTCCATGTTATGCGTATCAGCGATGAAACTCTTTCCCTAAAAAAAAAAAAAATAATAAAAAAAAAAAATTGTCATGTCATTGCCAAGCTAGCTTTGGAACGCGTATCAGTTGACTCCCATCATTTGTTTGCCCAGATCCCACCCCAACCCCACCCCCCCCCCCCCCGAAAAAAAAAAGTTTAGTCAGATCTTGCATTTTGTAAAAGAAATAAGACACAAAAGTAAACGACATGCGTAAAATCTTCCTCCTGCAAACAAACCGGCGCCGTTTCTCTTCCCGATTGTAATGAGAGACAAAAGCAGGGAGACAGGAGGAAATATTAAACTCACAGCACATCACGGTCATGGAATACACACGAAAGCTCTCGCATTATATAAGACAGGCTTGGTTAAGGCCTCCATTGGCGTTCCGTCACTTACCACGCTTTCACAATCGTCTATGCACGTCTTCTTACAGAGATGGAGCAGAAAAAAGGGCGCGGTTTCGACGACCACCCTCGGACAACCAGATGTCAGCACTCCCGACGTCCCTCTTAATTCTGTTTGTTTTTTTCCCACGGGGGTTGGGATGCGGAGCCAGTTGACGAACGCAGTTGGTTGTTGGGGCAAGGTGGTTTTCTTGTGGGGTGCAGGTGAGGATGATTTATCAGCACGCGGAAAGTTGGAGTATAATACCGCCGGTGTAACAAGCAGGTAGATTACAGCCTTTTTTGATGCATGTCATCTGGACGCGCGGGAAAAGTAGTCCGCTGCAACACCTGCATAAAGGATGGTTGAGAGGGGCGTGGTGGAGACAGAAAGAAGAACACAAATAACAAGATGCAGCCATTTCGTAAGAGATGGAAGGATTAAGGCTTGGACTGAAATCCGCCTGAGCCAAAGTCTATTTACGCTCACGGAAAAGAGAGACAGGCAGAAAAAAAAAAGACAATTTGTAAAAACAGGAAAACTGAAAGATTGAAAGGGATTCGGTGAGATGATCTCTAAAGTGGTCCGTGGAATACCCTTTCTATCTCTTCGTCTTGTACACAGTCTTACTTTGAGGGAACGGCTGTGGGTATTCTTGGGTATTCAATGAAATATTATGGCCGACTGGTTACAAATAGAACAAAAACAGATCTCAATAATCTATTTCCATCGATTTGCGAGAGAAGTCGTTGGAAAAGAGGACGGGGAGGTGTGTGTTATGAATATAAAAAAAAACATATTATGACAAACTCTACAAAAGATGTGATAATAACGTAGGTCCGTTTGACAGGGCATGCATACTTCAAATCCATGCTGATGAAATTCCGGCATGAGGAAAAAAAAGAGGAAAATATAGCAGAGCGATCAAAGAAGAGAAAAAGAATACACAACAAGAAGAAATCGAAGGTGAAAATCTCTGCATAGGAAATACCACACTACTTTTATGCAAAGTCTTGATCATCAAAAATCTTCCACAAGCCTTCACTACGGACATTTCACTGCAATTTGTTGTCCTACCTCCTGAAAAATTCATCTCTAAAATCTACCTCATGGCTGTGATTCCATGCTAAGTGAATTGCTTTCAAAGATCGTTGCAATGTGTTTTGCTGTAATCCGTATGACATAATCTCTTGAGGGAAGAGGTTGGAAACAAAATGAAGACAAAAGAAACGGTTGATCAACTAACCTACTTAAGAACAAGACGGGGGAAAATACACACGCACACTGGCAACTGGTGAGGACGAGAAGTAATGCAAGACCAACCTGCACACACATGATGAATGCAGAAAGTTTTGTAACTTTCTTCGATTGATCAGTAATGGCCTTTGCAACGACGTTCCTTTACGACGAGTTTTCCCGAATTTGATCCGAAGACCCGTATCAAGTTCGATATGAGTTCAATAGAAGGAGTCGATAAACTCTTTTACCCCCCAAACACACAACCTAAAGGTGAAACGACCGCAGACGGAAGCGTTCCTAAACAACCTGAGAGAACAAAGCTGATAGCGAGAGAGATCGCTTCTAGAGAACACCCCGGAAAGAAAAAAAAAATAGAGTCCTTTGTTGAGTGTGGAACTTATATCAGGTCATCTCAAATGACTGTTGGATGAAAGGAATTCTATTCAACTCATATGCAAATGTCCCGCTCCATCGCTCCTCGTTCGAGCTTCCTTTTCACGAAAGCACTTAGAGTACGATGAGTGGAGGGGAAACTTTGATCCTCGGACATTCGCGAAGTCTCATGTAGAAGAGAGGGACTCCTCCTCCCCCCCCCCCCTCCTCTCTTCCTTCTCCTGTTTTTTTTTTTCCTCCAACCCTGGGAGAACCCTGGTATGTTTAATGTTGATAGGTGCGCTTTTGCCCCTCTTCTCTTTTGTCAACCTCCACAAACCCAACAAAGCGACGGAGAATCGTCGCAGGACAGCTGCTTGTGTCCCAGTGGGCTGATAGGATTGACATTTTGACTATAAAACTGCCTTATTATTTCATAAATTGTGATAATTTTATCATAATGAACTCAGATGAAAGATGAAGGTAAAAGAAGCTGAAAGAAATGCCACCAAGTGGAACATTAAGCACTAAGTTATCACATAATAGAAATGACATATTACACAGACAGTCAAAATCCTCATGTGTTGCAATCCATACAATCGCTACATACTATTACTAATGTACTTTCCATATTTTCTGAAAACAGCAGCAACAACAACCGGTGTATATTGGATCGCAAAAAAAAAAAACAGACCAAGATAAAAGAACAGATACCTTGTATAGTTGTTAGGTGTTCTGCATTGCGATCAAATATCAAACTAATAATACACTCTCGCCATATCACCATCCCCCCCCCCCTCCCCGTCCCCAACAGCGGCATTAGTCACAAGCAACCTGCCTTTGACAAGTTAAAACAACACCAACAAATACACGAACAAAAAAAAAAATAGTCAGACAAATAGAATCTTCTGCAGCACCGCGCCCCTAACCATGCCCGACGTCACCTCTTGTCTAAATGTCACGTCATCCATCTGCACGTCTCATCCCGATCCTTTCTCCCGCACCGTGGGCAGTATCCATCTCGATAAAAGAAGAGAATGCCCGTACGTTTCTTTGCGTCTGGACAAAACGTATAAACCCTCTTGGTAGTATTGCACTGAACCCCCCCCCCCCCCCCACACACACACACACAAACAAACACGCCACCACCTCCACCTCTACCTCTACCACTACCACCACCACGCATTCCCCATCCCTATTCTATACCCACATTATTACCATCATTACTACATCCAAACAAATGTCTTTTGTCTTGACCCCATGGGCAATCGCGGGCGTCATGTTCGATTCCAAACCCCGGCAAACGACAGGGAAGACTTGAATTCAATAATCGGCCCTGTCACCGCGGGCTCGGATCACGCGCGGGTTTTCACGAAATCCCCCCATCACAACCGACAGTGATCTCTTATTATACAGATGTCACTGGTTGGAAGGCCTTGCCCTGAGATGACATGAGCAGCTCACTTATATTGTTGCTGTTTTTCATGTGTATGTTTCCTTCTCTTGTGTCTATCCAGAAACAGTCACACAAAATGCAATTAGATTGTCTACGATGACAAAATATCGCATCCCATGAACGTATCAGGTCAGGACAATCTCTTTGTCTCGTTATTGTTGTTGTTATTGTATTATAACACTTTCCAGTGACTGTGTCACAGAACAGGCATCATAACTCTGATTAAGTGCTACTGATTCTGTAGCCTCAGCTTACGGTTTTTTTTTTCTCTCTCTCTCTCTCTCTCTCTCTCTCTCTCTCATCCTTTTCCACGTTTTAATTCATGGAAATCTTGCCAGGTCAGTCACACCAAGTGATAACAACAGACTGTGAATTGACATGCAAGATGCAAAAGGAATTAAGTACGGCTAAAATAAGTAATGACAATTTTCATGACCTCACGGCGTATCTCTATTTGCGTTCTACAGGCATCAAATTTCTATTTAAATATTGCTTCACAATATAATACTTATTACTAAAATTAGAAGAAAAAAAACAAGCAAACAATACCTGGAAAATCCCTTGAAAGATACCTACAGTTTCTTAGATTTCTTACTATAAAATATCAATGATTTATTAACCCATTGGGGAAATAGGGAACAATAGCCATATCTTTTCATATCATTTTTATAGCAAAGCTTTTCAGAAGTGTATGGGAAAACATAATTTCCTGACCGAACGCTCTACAATTAACTGGCGGGCAAATCAAACACAACCTTGACCTTTAGCGTTGATATATTTACAAGTTAGAGTCCTTTCAAAAAAAAAAAAAAAGATTATGAGAAGTCATTACGACAAATCCAGTTTTATTAATAACAATGAGGTTGAAAGAAAAATCATGAAGAAAACCATTCAGTGACCTTAACCAAACTAGTGACATTCAAGAAGAGAGCTTGTTCTCTTTTCATGATAGAGATGGTAATGTAATGAGGGGAAAAAAAGGGGGCAAAAGGAAATAAAGAGAGAACGATTGAGAGAAAATGCGAAAGATATTCACCCAATGTGGTGTGCTGTGAACATGTTGAGAGATATCAATACAAGCAATGCCTTACAATTCAATACAAACTGGTCTGTAAAACATGATATCTTTTGTCCGACACTGCAAACATGGAATAAGGATGCCTGCGAAAGCTGAATTCTAGCGAACGACTACTGAGAATTATCTAAGAATTAAACGATCCCTTTACTGGATGCCTGCAAAAGCTGAATTCGAGCGAACGAAGGTTGAGTATTATCTGAGAACGGAACAATCCCTTACTGGGTCCAGACCTCTAAAGAGACGATCGGAAAACATACATTTGAATACATCATAGTAGACCTGTAGTAGCCTATTACTATTAGATCGGGAACTTTATTGATTGAACTATAACTGTCGGCAAAAGGAGCATCAAGTTTGTAATCCGCAGACACGTATGGGCCATTCTGAGCTGTGATATCAATAGGGCGCTTAACCCTCATCGATCCGACATTCCGACGCAGGCATTATAACAGCTATCAATGTCACGTTTTATTCCATTAGTGCAAGCATTTAATGCATAATCTCTCCTACCCTACTTTCTTCCTTCCCTATTGCACTCTTTCTCTCTCTCTCGCTTTACCTCTCGTTTTTTTTTTTTCCCGTGCAGGTATTCTTTTCATTCTTGCCTTGTAGATCTGACGTATTGACACAGACTAAAAAGCACTAAAGCAATTATCCGGTTGACAGTCTGCAAAACGAGATATATCTGAAGATAGTAATGAGCAAAACAAAAATTACACAGGAAAAAAAAAAGAGAAGGAGAAATGGTTTTAAAAGAAAGTGCGGGTGACATGAAAAGAAGATCAGAGAGGAACCTGGAATAATTGGTGAAATCATAGCAAGAAATGAAGAAAACATATTTGGCGGAGAGCATCCCACGCCATTTATTACAATGGCGTCTGCAAAAGTAATTCTGCAACGTTCAGCATCTTGCTATTGTTCTCAAAGGAAGTATTACATGCATTATGCAGGATATATATATATATATATATATATATATATATACATATATATATATATATATATATATATATATATATATATATATATATATACATCTCAAAGAAATTACATATAAAGATTTAAAATCCTAAATGAAATCGGGTCTCAACAAAGGCATCTGCTTTCAAAACAAAAATAGAAATGATATCTCTATAATTGATTATCATAGCAAAGGACTGACTGCGCAACATAGCCACGTATCTGCCATGCTTATGCTACCAAAGCAAATACTAATGCTTAGCAAATCCAAATACTCCCGTTTACTAAAAGAACCAAGCAAACACAGAAGCAACAACTGAAAATGAAGCAATCTACTATCTTCATTAGATATGAACACACGTCCAACCTCATGTGTCATTATATGGGAAAAATAACATTGCAATAAAACTGATGTTGAGGATTATGATAATAACGGTAACGACAATATTTAACAATGGCAGGTTCATGTGCTTCCAAAACATGAATAGCTCCTGCGATAATTGCTCCCATAAAATGTACCATTGCTAGTCCTTCGGAGGTGATAAATGCGGTTGATCCCGAAGTTGCTAACTTACAAGATTTAGTGCTTTTCAAACAGCCACGTAAAATGACTCAAGTTCAAAAAAAAAACAACAACAACAACAACAACAACAACAACAACAAAGAAGTAAAGATCAGGCGAATGAACAAGGATGATCGAAAATTAAAGAAAAAAGAGGAAATATAATGATAAAAGAGACACAAGCAAACAGAAAGAAAAACTCTGTCCATAATATCTAAAAGATCAGAGAGACAGAAAGTTTGACGTTTTAATTCATGAATCCTTAACGTACAAGGTAGAACAGTTCTATAGAGAATGGCTAAAGATAAAAATAGAAAATCGCACCATGTGGCGTTCAGTATCGGCTGCAGTGCACATTCCTAAGGTCGTACAAATCCAAGATGAGAACATGACCGTAATTTTTTACCAGCAAACATTGCGCCATGATATATTTGAAAGTTTCTCCTTCTTAAACGGTTCATGTTAAATTCGATTTCCTCTATTGAATCCCTACTGTAGTCTATTCGCCGATTTGGCATACATTAGTTGATGAACGGTGGAAGGTGGATAAGGGGGGAGGGAAGGGAATTGTCTTCTTTAGTACGCCTGCGCATTAATGTGAATTACACGTGTAATTTGAATGTGCAGTTTGTTATCAAATCGTTGCGACCTTTCAGCGCGAGTCAACACACCTTAGGTTCTTTGACATCCATTGTTTCAACGCTGTCTATCCCCGTGTTCTCACCGCACCGTTTTGAATTCGGCCCCACAGGGAAGTCAAAGCAATATTTGCAGCTGAAACGCATATTGTGCCACCAATACGTCAACTCTATGAGTCGATGTCATCCCGTTCACTCCCTCATTTTTTCTCGCCATTTCCTCTCGCAGATAATTGACCCCGGATGAATATTCTCCATCCATTTTGGGAGGTGATTTTCTGCCTTTTCAGGACAGAAAACCTAGCATTACCATCCACAGCGTCCTTGAGTATAGGTTGCTACTGGTAATGATAGTGTTAAGGTTGCCCTAAAACGTGGTTGCGGTCGGTCGGGAAATTGATTGCCTAGAGTACACATCATGTCTCCCAGAGGGCGGGGGAGGGGGGGGGGTGCGAAGCAGCGACACCGGAAGGTAACCGTGGATCGCATCTTCTGGGTTCTTTGCAGCTGGTGCACTTCGTTTGTATTCTTCTTTTTTTTTTTCTTCTTTTTTTTTTTTTTTTGGGGGGGGGGAGGTTGATTAGGAGGGGGAGGAGTGATTGCGAAAGTACGTTTAGACTCACTACATCATTTGGCATTTGTCCAATGCGGCATGCACTCATCCTGAAGTTCAATTCACCACCATGATATGTGATGTTTATCCAACAAATTGGACGTAATTACCCAATATCGTCTCACGGCCCTTAACAAAAATGATTACCTCAGATAGAACAGTGATTTTCCCTTCTTTAGTTCACTATGTCAACTTCTTCAGCATCATATGAATTCTTAACAGGCAACGCGTTCAACTGATACAATTCAGACCCAATTGTCTCCAACATCATTGCTTCCATGTTCGACGAAGAGAATGTTTTCAAAAGCTTCACTCTGTTAAAACCCTCTTCCTTTATCCTATGCAATGCACGGATGTGTCTTGATTGTTTTGTGGACCATGACGGAATTAGTTGTAAAGATGAGGGATTACAAAGGATGATGTTATCTAAATCATGCGAGCGATAGATTGTTGGCTTTCGACAGATTACATACTACGATATTTCCGACTGACAACAAAAATGCAGGAACAATAATCTCTGCAATTATCATGACTGTGGTTGGATAGATGAAATATGCAGTTGATGTGTTTATCTTTAGCGTGGTTTCATTTTTCTTCTCTCTCTTTGCTTTGTTTTTGCATTTTTTGCTTTGTTTTTGTATTTTTTTTTATGGCTGACAATATCCAAAGCCGACCTTATCAACGACCTGGCGTCATACTTGTTCCTATCGTCGTTTACCCGTCTGTAATAGAACGCTAATCAGAGGAATATTGAATGTACCTTCATTTTCTCTTTATCAGAATAACCATCATCACTACTTCACTACCATTCATATTGCTATCATCATAATCGTTAGTGCAATATTCATTTCCACTATCACCCTCGTCATTGTCACTACAACTGCTGCTACTACTACGACTACTACTTATACCACTAATGAAGTACTATCCATGTTGTGCAGTTGGAAACCCTTTCTGCATTCAAGCTCAATTGAAGGAAATCGCAACGATTGTTTGAGAGAGCATGATCGGTGCATAGTTGCCATGGCTGAAACACTACGTATCAAGCTCCACAGCTCTGCATGCGCTATTTCCGAATCGTTAAGTTGTCTGCGTAGGCCTACGGTAGATACAATTTTCCATCCGAAAGAACAACAAAAACAAACGCCAAAGAAAACAGGCTAAAATCAAATACAGTGTGCCATTTTCATTCCGCTGATACTGCCGCGTCATATGCATAACGCCATTCACGATTCCAGGGTTCAATAGAATCAACCGCATGTGTGTACGCAAGGAAGGAACGTGCTCAATATAGCCAAATCGCGGAGTCGACGAGAATATACCGCGAAAGCTCCCCCTAAATCGATCGATCAACACTCATGGACACGCATACCACGGTATGACACATTATTGCCATTGGCCCTAATGCAAAACGGGCCACAGACGCGGGGAATAAAACAAAACAAAACACAACGCAACAAGGGAAAAGAGAAGACATTTCTCAGGAACGTACTCTCTCATTGCGCTGAATTATACTGCCTTCATTTTGGCGGATACTGCACTCCGTCTGTTATGGCAGATGGATCTTTCTTCACAACGACTTTTTCACGATTTTCAACATTTCACATAATGTAGTACATACATCGACAGTTCCATGTATAGATTTGTGGAATTTATTGCGGTCGTTGAGCAGTGAAACCAATACTCTGAAAAATCTTGAACAAATTACACTGAACATTGTTGATGACATAGGAGCCTCGCATATTTCAGAAATGTAGCAGTGTAATTCCATTGCAATACAGCTTGCTTAACAATAAATCCCTGCGTAGAATCTATGCATGCTTTCTTCTTTTGTTCTGCTTCCTTGAGCCCCAACTCATGCATTCTTATGGTGAGGCTTTCATGTCACCATCCTTGTTCATAACAATTTGTTATACATCTTGAAAACATTCTTATTCCTCATCCCAATCACTATGAAATCTGAAAATCAGTACTCAGTCTAACTAATTTATAGTTATAATTATAATTTGAATAATTTATAGTTGTTCAAGTAAAAGTCTGAAAATCGTCTAGAGGTCTCCTTTAAGTTCTTCTGTGCTTTGTTTCTGAGCTACTCGTATCATTTGAAGTTATAGTTTATAAATGGTATTGTCATTCAAGTAACCACTCGACACTGAATCCACAGTAGGCCCCATAAGGTATTCTGAAAATGATACTGTACATGTTTCACAGATCGTATGCATGATGTTCGTTCACTTATTTTTATCTCTTTCTTCCTGTCGTCGTCTATTCTAAAGTTGTCTTTCATTTATGTCGAAATTATTGTTTTCCCATTACAACTTAAAGGACAAGTCCACCTTCATAGATATGTGGATTGAGGGAATGCAGCTGTTATTAGTAGAACACATCAGTGAGAGTTTGAGGAAAATCGGACAATCCGTTCAAAAGTTATGAATTTTTGAAGTTTCTGCTCAGTCACCGTTGGATGAGAAGACTACTACAGCTTGTGGTGTCGCATGTGTACAATGATATAAATAAAGAATAAAGAAATATCAGCATACTTTTCTTGCATAAAAAAATAACACTTCACTTGCTTCTTTCAGAAGGCAGGAGGAATAATATTACCCTTAACACACATCAGTGGCAAGTCGAGGAAATTTGCACTTACTTAAAAAAAAAAGTGAAATTCTCTTTATATTTTCCTTTTAACGTTCTACGCATGTGACATCATACACTGTCATAGTGTTCTTCTCATCCAGCAGTGACTGCGCAGATAATTTAAAAATTCATAACTTTTGAACAGATTGTCCGACTTTCCTCAAACTCTCACTGATGTGTTCTACTAATATTGCTGCATTCACTTAATCCACATGTCTATGACGGTGACCTTGTCATTTAATGTCGCATTCATTAAAGATTGTACCTTTTGTCTCCAGGTATCACGTATCATAACCACAGAGCGACTCCGTGAGACAGAAATTGAATCGAATTAATGTCAGTTAGATCTTAATTTGCTGTACGTGGAAACAAGGAATGCTCGCAAGCAACCCATGGACCTGCCGTTTTGTACCTCCCATTCGATAGTCTAAATAACAAAGTGAATAATATTACAGGATAAAGTACCATGCCCCGAGGCACAACTGCTGCCCAAAGCGGGGCTCGAACCAGGGGCCCATGAAAAGTCAATGGTTGTAACCACAGAACCGCACGAGGGGAAGCGTGAATACGGACTGTCCGCGGAAGAATAATGATCAATGCATATCTCCACTGAGTTATTTTGGTCCTCATATCCAGAGGCGCCGAGGGCAGGGAATGCTTAAGACAAATGACATGTCTTTGGTGGGAAAATACATGTCAATGCCAAACAAAGCAAACGAATAAACCAAACACACACGAGAAGAAATCAATTCTCAAAATTCTTAAGCTGCCTGTACTGAGTGTGCGATGTCGAGTTCGTGTGCACCCACGAATACATTAGTTTACGTCTACGTGTGTCTACGTGTGTATGTGTATGTGTGTGTGTATGTGTATGTGTATGTGTATGTGTGTATGTGTCTGTATTAGTGTGCGTATAATACGTATATCTTCCTAGATGTGCTCCATATTATTTATTGTTAAGTTGTCGGCGCACAATCTTAACGTTTGCCCAATCGTGTGTCTTAGTGTCTTTGCTTATCCTCTTTACTCTTCATGCAAATTGAACTTTTAGGCTTTTTTTTCTTCTTTTATTCTGAACAAGCATCGAGCAACATATCTGTACGAAAGCGCAAAAAAAAAACAACATCAACAAAGTTGAAATACCTGGAAGGGTGATGTGTGCGTGGTCTGCTATGTGCGTACCCTTGTTTGGCTAGAAACAAATTGAGGCTTAGCAATCCCCATAGAATAACTTTGATAAAAACAACAACAACTCGTGCATTAATTATTCATAATAAAACGCAAGCAGCGGCAACGACCCCCCCCCCCCAAAAAAAAAAAAAAATCCAAACCTCAAAACAAACAAAAATATAAAACTAACAAAGTGGAAGAATGACTCCTAGACACCGTCACAAAGGAATCCCAAGTCTCAAAATATGCTTCCCATACAAGATTTAATCAAAAAAGATAATCACAAGCCAAGATTAAACGAAGAAAAAACAGAGGAAAACATCAAGTACGAAAAAAAAAAAAAGAAAAAGAAAGGATGCGCCAAAGGAACGGATGCGAAATGACGCTGAAATAACCGGGACAAAGAAGTAACCGGATGCCTCCTTCATTGCAATTAACCCGATGCTCCGCCAAGCTCGGTCACCTCAATACGGGCCTCGCATAACCAAATCCGTTGCAGAACTGATCTGGGATAAAAGAGGTCGGTGGATTTCAAATGATGGCTGTCGTACTTAAAGAAAGAAAAAAGAAAGAAAGAAAGAAGGTGAGAGGGTTATGACGAGAAAGAAGACAAGATGAAAAAAAGAAGAGAGGAAGAGGGGAATAAAGAGAAAGGGAGAAGGGAAAAGTGACACAACATGTTAGGAAGCACGGGGTGTCAACCATCTCAGAAATCTGTGGAAGCTCTTTGCATTTTATGTAGCATGTAGCTATCCATTAATTTGTGCATTACCAGATATAATATCTATTTGCCTGTCGATTGACTTTTTATATATCTATCTATCTATCTATCTATCTATCTATCTATCTATCTATCTATCTATCTATCTATCTATCAATCTATCTCTATCTATCTAAATGTGTATCTGTTTATTCATCAATTATGTTTGATTGTCTCCTGTCATATAAAAATACATTTTGGTCTGGATTTTACATAAATAATATTTTGAAACATCTGCGACTCCGAATCATTAAAAAATACCTTTATATACTTGAAAATTTTACTTTTTCTTTAGACTTGGGATACATATAACTCATGTTTGTAGGTGTGTTTGTGTGTGTTTGTGTTTGTCAATATTCTTTGGAAGAGCCATTATGAGTTTATATAATCGAACACATTTTGAAATTGTTTCCGTTACCCCATCCTGTGAGCACATGCACTCACTCACAGCGCAAAACGTGGTGATTAAAAAACACACACAATCATACAAACCCTGCTGTCATCCGCTGATTACTACTGAGATACAATACGCTGCCATCTTGCACATGTTTTTCAAGAGGCGAATTTCTAAAACAGCCTATATAAGGTAACGACCGCCATAAAATTGACTGTCCGCATCAAGCGCATTTTCCTGTTTTGTCCACTTCACTCCTACTTATGAGTGTAATAACCTAACTAAATTTAGTGAAGTAATTTCGGCCACTTCTTCGAGTTATGGTTGTACCATGAAGATCGGGTCAAAGCACTCTAAGCATAAAAGCAGAGATTGTAGGTAACACTCCCAAAACTCCGCGACGCCCGAGTAAGACTATTTGATTGAATCTTCATAAAAATTTTTCGAGCCGTGCTAGCGACGATGTTTGTATTTTGCATCGTCCAGTATACAAATGATACAGAAGAAAACCAATGATTGTGGTGTATCTTTCGATAAGTTGTCTTAATGAGTTGGGTAGAATGAAAAAAACAAACACGGAGGACGTGTGATTTTTGAGCTGTGCAACTATACCTAAGCGTGTGTATTATAGGCTTTTCGAATAAGCGTGATCGATTACCTTCCTCGCTTTTCCTCACTTTATTCTTCTAGTCCATGACTTGCATCCAAATTGACATGTTTACCGGTATGTGCTCATGAAAAAGTCTTAATAAGAAGCGATGGCTACGCAGAGCCAACGCCCCAGACACTAACACAGCCAGCGGCCGATACGTGCACGCCAACCAGCAGCGAGAAGAATGCGTTCACACTCGCTGATGTCATGAAGTCGCTTCAGGACTTGGAGAAAAGAATATGTCCGTATTTGGATAAAATTCACACAATATATGGTGTCCTCAACAAGAGGATCGATTTCCAGCTCTCGATAACACAAACTTCAATCACTTTGTTATGGTAAACCGTTCTTTTTTTTTCACTAAATTATGCGATTTAGCGTTTAGAGCTGATGATGAACGCTTTTGGTATGGGAAAGAAGTGCTATGATCTCTTTCAAAATGATATTAGAGTTGATTTTCCACATTGTCCCGGCAGGCGTGCGCAAACACAACTTGTGTTGGAAAAGAAATGCTGCAACCCCGGCGCCTAAGCACTATGAAACTGCACTCAGCAAGAGTTTTCGTATGGAAACGTCATCTTGAAAAAAAAAAAAATGAGGGGATGTAAAGGTGTGGGCGATTCCTCGTTGCACAGTATACGATGTATGATTTTCGAATTAAAAAAAAAAAAAAAAAATCTGCTTTGCAGTGATGTCCTTCGTTTTTTATGATTATCTATCATTGTGTGAAACCTTCCCTAATAAATAATTTCGTATGGAGAGCAATTTTATCGAATGATGACTTAATGGATTATAATTTAGTGGCGTAATTTTTGACTGCCTCGGCGACATCTGCGCCTTACGTCGCCCAAAATGTCTCCGTCGTCAAGAATGAAACCGTCCGTAATTGCGGCAATTTGGTCACAATTTCCTGCCCAAATTTCGATGGAAAGAGAAATCAACAGACATTAACTCGCTCGAGAATGATTGAATGGCAGATGGAGGGGAGAAAATGATTTCTACCATCAAAATGATGATTATAACACGCTAGCTGTCATGCAGTACATTCACTATGATGATCTAACTTGACAGCTTTGCTGCCTTACGCTGTATTAAATTTACGTCCAGCAGCTAGATACGATTTTCTCCAATTATGTGTGTACATTATTTTCATTGTACTTGACATTAAATACAAGGCAGCACTCTACTAGAATTTTCTTCACTCCTTAATTGGACTTTAGCCAGGCCCTATGGTCACTAAAAAACAGAGATGCACGTCGTTTTTGTCTCTCGCTCTTCTGATTGGTCTTTTTCTTTCCTTAAGTAGCATCATATTGCATCGGGCTTTAATACCCCAAAAGAAAGAAACAAATCACCAAGGAAACAACAGTGTTCTTCCACTCCCGACCTTAAAAAAAAAGATAAAATGAGATGATAATCAAAGAGAGAAAAGACATAAAGAGTAATAGCCAAGCTACTGATATGAGAACACATCCAGGCAGAATAGAGCCTGCTTCGAAACAAAACAACAAAATAAAAAGAAATACAAGAAAGGAAAGAAAAATCCCAATGGGAAGTCATGAGGTTCCAGTGTCAGTTTGACTGCCCGTCATGCTTATGCAAAGAGCGCGAAAGGAAAGTTTAGCCCGCCAAATCCGTGCCATCCGGCACACCATGTAGCAGACGTTGAAAGGAAAGAGAAAGGAAAACGTAGAGGAAAAAGAAAAGACAGTTTGGAGATACGATGTACAGGACAGTGGCGCGCAGACGACGGGGTCCGCTGGGGAATGGAGAGATTTAAGGGGGTGAGGGACCGGCGGGGATGAGGAGTATTGGTCGACCGGAGGGTGCAAAAACCTATTTTGATTAATCATAACTTGTCACAGCGATATAGGCCGTGCAAGGCATGATGAACACTAATGTGATTAGGCGAGGCCATCCAACAGAACATTCTCGCATTTCCGTTTTGTGCGCCTAGGCGTCTGTGGCCGTGCAGTCCACGTCATAATTTACTCGGAAGATTTACTCATATAAAGAAGAATATAAAAACTGATCTAAATAAGTCTGATTGACGGGACTTCTTTTGTCTTTTGTTTGATTTGTTGTTTTTGTTTGCAGCTGTCCATTCTAGCACCATGCTTTTTATTCTTGATTCAGCTGCGATTTGTATAGGAGGAGCTACGATAGCTCCATGAAATAACTATGGAACCTAATGAGTTTGTAATGATCTATTCATGGGTTCCGCGAATTTCAGAACCCTCCGCTATAGTTGCCAAAAGAGAGAAGGTATGCCAAAAGTTTTATCATTATAATAGATGCGCAGCTCTCTCGACGGTCTTTTCAAACTGATATCTACGATGCTGTCGATAATCTCTGCAATGTCGACTAAGTCCATGCGACGACTGGGCAGACCCACCTGGAGAAAATATCTCGTTACAAGAATACAGGCAGGGCAGCTGTTCGGCCAGAGTATCGGGGGCACACAAACGCCTCATCATCAATTTTCGATCTATTTCTCCTCCCCGGGAATGGGAGGGAGATGTGGGGACGGCCTGTCGGGATTTTAATACGATCCAGGCGGGACGAGGGAAACCGGGTCAGGATACGATGCCGAAGCTGATAGGGTTTACATCAGATACGCAATCCAGTGGACTGGAAAGGCGGAACTACCTATTGTGCTTACAGTGCGATCCCGAAATCAATACATCGCTTTTGTAACGGTTATGACAGTTGGTTGTCATAGCAATAGCTTCAAATTGTCCCGGGATAGCGCGGGCGATTACTGACATCGAACGCATAAGCCCGGGATTCGCTCTCTTTTATCTCAAATTGGATTCTTTCCTCGATTGTTCCGTTTTATACGCGGGAGGCCAAAATAAGCGACGTTGCAGTTACCGGATTGATACCATCGGACTCCCATATTTTGTTCATATAAACCAGAACCTGCATATATTTCGAGTCGAATAACAGGACTTTAAGAACTCTTCCGTTATGCCTTTTTTTTCATAGTCGTGTGTGTAGTCTGTTTTCTCCCTTTCTACGATTACTTTTGGGCGTGCGTAGCTCCCTAGGCTGAGCCGAAGCCAAGACTCGAGACGCCAAAATGGGAAGTGAAAACGAATATAAATCGGAATTTGATTGTGAAATATATCTGGGTCTCTGTGCCCTTAAAGACTGCAAAGAAAATGTTTTCCTTTATGATTCTGCTCATTTTTCTTTAAAGTTAAAGAAGGAAACATGTGATATTGACATGTTTTTCCCATTGTTTAGTCGGAGCAAATTGTGAGGCGGAGTTCTCGTCTGTATGAGGACGTTCAATGACTGTGTCTAAGGCCGGTTAGATTATTGAAATTGTTGCTCATGAATGTCACTGTATCTTTCTTGTGTATGTTAGTGTTTTCTTCTCTCTCTCTCTTTTTTTTTTTTTTTTTGCTTCGTTTTGTCTTGCTTTTAGCTAGAATAGCAAAGATTTGAAAAAAATATCTGTTAGGTTTCAAGCGAAAGCAAATTGAGCAGGAACCAATGGTATGGAACCTAATCGCATGTGATAAAAAAAAAAGTCAGCCCCAAACTATGGATGTATTATTGTCCTGAACTATAGTGCCCGTTGTAACAAGACCCACAACAATAATGTATAAATTTGCAACACTTGTTGATAACAGTTTTACCAATTTACAACGATGTTTTAATATAAGATATTTCTGATCACTATCAAATTGTTCGCTCATTAAATTTGTAGACGGGAACATATTCCAGGAATCGAAATTGTCATATTCCAAAGTCCTTGTCAGCGTTCGAGTCGTTCTCCAGGGAGTACGATGTAATGTTGACTATTCACAAGTCAAGATGTTAATGTATCTTGTAATATTTTCATTAAAAAAAATCACCTACTGACAATCCTAAGCAAAGGAGATCAACTTGAAAACACTGTTAACATCTATGTACAGGAAAAACATTGCAAATACATACTGAACAATTTTGATACTGATTTTAAGACTATTTTAACCTCATTGCTGTTCACCGCAAAGAAATATTATTTCATACAGTACACTGCCAAGCAATTAACTTTGTATTAAACTGAAACGGAATTCGTGTCACTCATTTAATGGCTTTTATGAAAAAGAAAATCACCTTGTAAAAAAATTCAATGACTAAAGTATTGAGCCTCTTGTCCATATTCAGAATTTGTCTTTAGCAGCTCGCAAAGTACCAAAATGGTGTGAAGCTAAGTAAAGTCATTCCTATTCTGAATAAAAAAAAAATGCTAGTTATTACGGAACAAAATCTTTCCCGAATTCAATGTTCGTAGTACTCGAACGTTTTGGGTTTTTATTTTTCAACAACTGGACTATTTGTCTAATCACACAAATATACCATTCAAACAAAAAATAGCAGTTTGAGTTCGAAAAAAAAACAACAACAATAAAAACAAAACGCATCGCATGCCATTACTTTTGACATTCATCTTCCAAATTGCTCGTTCTATTGATTCGTTTCTTTATACTGTTGGAAACCTTCCGGCCCTCTCCAAGACATTCGATTCCGTAAACCATGGCATACCTCTCCACAAATAATCTTACTTTTTCATTAGAAAAAAAAAACGACCAAAAAAAAAAAAAAAAAAAACCCTTGTCTTTACCTATCAAACGGTGAGCAATACAACGTGAATGGTTTCTCATTTTCTAAGCATGTCTATCTCCGGCGTTGGAAGGAAGCCTTAATACTTGGACGACTGCTATTCCTCATTTATACCAAAGATATGTAAATGCCCTCAAACATTTGGCATTTTATACGTTTCCCTGATGATGCCGGTGTATTTTTTCTCATTCCATCCGTCTTGAACTTGTATAGCCAGGTTGAACAACAAACTCTCTCTCTCTGTCTGTATCTGTGTTTGTTTTACAGGTTTTTTTTTTTCTCTCGTCCCTTTGATTTACTTGGACCTATCCTCCAAACGATATTTTATTTTACACATTTCCTTATTTTTGTTTCTTTTTTCTGTGTCCTGAACAGGTGTGTGAATTTATTTGCTTTCTTAGTATGTCTATATAGGAGTAATATAAACAGGCCTACCATTTGTTTCATATTTCCGTCTATGCGTCAAAAGATGAAAGGATTCTCCTCCTGTTTGTGTCGCAGACACCGTCACATGTCTCTGATCCCGTTTTGTTGTTTTTTGTGCTTTTCTTGCAAACTACAAAAATACAGCTTTCATTAACAAATATCCTAAATTAAAAAGAAAGGTGAAGTGTATGTAATGCAGGGGGAGAATCTAAAACTGTAGTTTGATTTCTTGAGTTGTTTTTTTTTTTTTTTTGTAGTCACTACTTCTAAAGTGTATCTGTAGCTAAGCTATACATTACATCAAAACTGATTGACAGTTTATATAGAACGGTTCCAGTGAAATGCGACATGAGAGTGTCAAGTACAAGAAAGTGGCCTTTGGTAAGCTGCTACGCTGCAAAAGGTTTATCTGCATCGAATTCGGGTATATTTCTACAGGCTAAATTCTGCTAATGCCACGTCGTGCGTCGTCTCGCACCGGCTCGGATTTCTAATCTCATCTCGTGATGAAACTGATACCGTCCGAGATTAGATTAGGACGTTAAATACAGCAAGAGAAGGAAGGGAGAAAAAAAAAGAAGAAGAATGAGGACTTGAGAAGGAGAGAGGGACGGACAGACAGACCGACAGACAGACAGCAAGAGAATGGGAGGGAGAGAGTGTTAAAGCATAACGAGAAAATAGATGCAAAAATATAAACGTAAGCATATTTACAAATACATACAATATGTATATCATGCATCTACACGTAATTAATTATCTATCTAGCCATGTACCCCTCCCATTCTCTGTATGATGTTCCCAAATATATATGAATACATTTGAATATTAATATATATATATATATATATTTTTTTTTTTGAGAGAGAGAGAGAAGGGGCAGACGTCAAAGCTCACATTGTGTGATACAGAGCAGTCGGTCGATATAGGAAAATGTCGATATGTTATCCCAATATCTTCCCTTTTCATTCCCTTGCAATTCCTTCGTCGAAAACGAGGGCAATCCTCAATACACTCAGACTTAAATCTTGAGATGAAGGACATCATGCTTTACATCACCAAACTTCGGATAAAATAAATGAATTCGACTACACTGGAGTTGAATGTGGGCAAGATGAGAGACGGGCTACTAAGAGGGAGTAAACAAACCCCACTCTTCTTCGCGCACCAGCTCCAGTATCCCTTATCAATTATCGCCACCCATCAATAATTCCCGATGTAACACGTAGTGTATGCACGTAAATTAAAGAACTGCAGGAAAGAAAACCGATTCCAGTCTCCAAGTTCTGGCGACGGTGTACGTCGTCAAACCAAACGAAGAATTGGTAAACCGTTACATAAAAAAACAACAACAACAACAAAGAAACATCAACAGGACAACATATACTATTGGAAGTGTCAGTTTCGTACAATTAATCGCTGGGAGAAAGTAAAAATGGGATTTAAGTCTCACAGTGCGTAATCCATCCGAAAACACCACCCCAAAGACCGGTAATACGTCATCACTGCGACATGAACAGAACAGTTCCGACGAGTATCATCCAATGGGATGTTCTACCAAGGACCCTTTATCATCGACAGCCCCAAATTGGTCTGGAATTGAAGTCGATGAGAATCAAGGAGAAGGGAAAGGAGAAAGGGAAGATGATGATGAAGAAGAAGATGAAGAAGAAGAAGAAGAAGAAGAAGAAGAAGAAGAAGAAGAAGAAGAAGAAGAAGAAGAAGAAGAAGAAGGAAAAAAAGAAGATGGAGGAGGAGAAGAAGAAGATGGAAAATGGAAGTAATAAGAAAGGTCAAGGAGGAGACGGACATGAGAAAGGAGGAGGAAGAGTAGGAAGAGAAGAAGACAATGAAGAAGATAAGTGAGTAGGAGAAGAGATAAAGAGATGAAGAACAAGATCAAGAAGAACAAGAACAATAAGAAGAAAGGGGCAAAATAAAAACAGGAACCACAACAGAAAAAGGAGGAGAAAGTCACAAAGGGAAAAAGAAGAATGAGAACACTAAAAGAGGGAGAAGAAAAATAATGAAAACTAGCGCTCCAATTTCTAATAGAGGGAAATAGAGGTTGATAGAGATTGAAGACAACTCCGTTATCGAAAGTAAGAGTCGGGAAATATCATCCCAAAACCAGTGTAGTGTAACACATAACGAGCTCCTTATCCGTGCAATGCCGAATGTGCCGGTCTATTTATTACAGACCGGCCGCCGGCTCATGAGAATGTTCCGTCTTAAAAGAAGACGGGGGTTTGCGATTTCCTTAAGTTCGCCTCTCACCCTACGCGATGTGTTACTACTGACACATTAATTTCTGCTGTCTGCTATGAAGTGAGGGAATAACTCTCCAATGACTTCCGATTGTCTCTTGTTAGTGATTGTTTAAATGCTATTACATGTAATAAATGTGAAGCAAAATGGGGCGAATCTGTGGAAAACGTCACAAGTAAATGGCCATTATAGGACTCTTTTCACCAATCTGTCTTTCGTCATTATTGTGTCAGGGTTTTCCCTTTCTTAATTCCATTTTTCTATAATTTATTCTGTTCTTTCTCTTTCTCCTACTTCTTTTCTCTTTTCTTCGTTTTCTTCTTCTCCTTATCCTTCTTCTTCTCGGTCTCTTTCTTCTTACCCACTGTACAGTCCGAGTCCAACTCAAACAAAAACTTATATAAGTATGAAATAATTATTTCAAATTCATCAGATGCTTATACATTGACTGTGCGATGTGCCCTTCGTGTAATTCACATATTTTCCGCCTGAATAATGGCTCGTTTCATGGAAGCAGTGAAAAAAAAATAAAGAAACCACAGTGATATTACAAACACACAGACACACACACACACACACACATATATATATATATATATATATATATATATATATATATATATATATATATATATATATACCAAAACATCAAAACAACTCCTAAATGGTGCAAATGTGAGAAAGAGGTACATCATCAAAGAGAAAAAAAAAGAAACGAAAAGACAGACCGAAAGACCAACAAAACAGATAAAGAGACAGTCAGATGGACAGAAATGGTTAGCTTAATGACAGAAACATCGGTTGATATCGGAACAACATAAAACAAAAACCTGATCGAGAATAAAAAGAAAGGAAGCGAAGAGTAAGAGACAGACAGACAGACAGACAGAGGCAGAGAGAGAGAGAGAGACAGATGAAGAGATATGCTTTAAAAAAAAAAGAAAAAAAGAGGAAGAACTGCCACGGCATAAAATGTAAGAGAAGGGAAATGAGAAAGAGATGGAGGAACAAACTGATTGAGAAAAAAAAAAACCGCTTGGATGGTGGTTTTAAAGGAAGAAAAAAAAAATGAAGTTTAGGTGTCGAAGCCTTTCTTTGGTTTCGCCATTCACGCAAAGGAAGCCCCGCGGGGAGTAGACAGCGATACGTGAGTGGGGTACAATTCATGACGGAGGCCGCTAGCTGCCTTCCGCGAATTTTTTTGTTTCTCTCCTTTTCTAGTCGAAGAGCACTAAAGAAGGAACGATCTCCTCGAGCGTTTGTCTTCCACCCCGATGTGGCCCCCGTGGATGAGCACGAGCTCGCTCGCTGATGAGGTGTTACATTAAGAGTGGGTCGAGGTGCGGCGGGAAATGCATGGCACTACGTGTGGCGTTGCGTTGCGTTAATGGAAACCAGTGGCGTGAAGTGATTCGACAAAAATATTGTTTTCGTGGAACGGCGGCACCATATAGGAGTGACCATAGCAGAATCAAATCCCAAAAGATTGACTAATGCCTCTTCTTGCTAATGACCCTCTGATATTCACCTCGACATCACGCTTCCAAAACACACACAAAAATAGGTTATTCAAGATGAGGAAGACGAGGAAGAATATGAAAAAGAAAAAGAAGAAGAAGAAGGAGGAGGAGGAGGAGGAGGAGGAGGAGAAGGAGATGAGTAGAACGTAGTAGAAGAAGTAGATAAGAACACATGGAAAATATGCCCGTAACCATGGTAACCACTCCCAGTTAATAGAACAATTATCAACAACGACAACAAACATGCTCCGTAATGTATCTCGGATTAAGCATCATCGCTAATGATAGAAGGTCATTCCAATTTTCAATATTGAGTAGACAGTGTCTGAGTGGGGGAATGGTTAATTCGAGTAGTCCATATTATAGCGAGTAGCAAAAAAAAAAAAATGTTGACAGTGAGATGTTCCACTTGTCTCTACATGACGAGACTTGCTGTCGGTGTCCACTTTTTGGCCACGCTATAGGAAAAATCACAAGGATTTTTGGTCTGTTTTGCTTGTTGTTCTCCGATTCCATTTTGCCGTTATCATAATCGTTGCTCTTGTGGAGTCAGTGGAGTCCATGCTTTTGTAGACCAGACTGAAAGGAGTATGTTCCTGTCGTCAAAATGATGTCATTCTATACTACGGATATCCTGCCTATAGAGATACCAAAATGGCCGAACTCTTCCCAAGTCTGCCCGTCTCTCCCCCTCTCCCTTTGTCCCTCTCATTCTTTCTCCCTCTCTCTTACACACACACACACACACACACACACACACACACACACACACACACACACACACATTATCTCTTCGTCTCTCTCCCCCTTTTTTTTTCGTTAATTTTCTACTCATCTATCTATGTATCTGTCAAGTATGCAGTATGATCCCGTGTATAGTTTGAATTCGAACGCGAGTCAATCATACCCATGATTAAAAAAGGCATGTCTTAAATGTCACGGAACCTTAAAGAGATTATATGGTTTTGATGGAGGTGAAGATTGGGCTTTTAAACTTTTTACCAGATACCAAGAAACCACCTATGAAATAATACAGGGCATACCCTTCTTAGAGGAATTCAAAGTTTATTAGGATGAAAATCGGTTTTGAAATGGCCGAGACACCCAAAAACAAAGTAAAACACAAGGTGATTCCAATAAAAGGAGGGACGCACCCTTTATTAGGATTGCTCTGTTTTGGATATCTGAGCCATTTCAAAACTAATTTTCATCAAATAAACGTTGAATCCCTCTTGGAATAACATGCTCTTTCATATTTCATGAGAGGTTACTAAATATCCCACCAAAAATGTTAGAAACCTAAAATTAAGTCTCAACCGAAACTATACGATCCCTTTAACAGAGCCTCACGCCTGGAAATAGTCATGTACCCACAGCCGCTCATTCTGTATAAAGCAGAATGGATCCCACAAGCTATCATGGAATGTGTCTCAACTCATTCATCGTTGTTGTGGGTGTTTGTGGATTTTTTTTTTTCTCTTTTTTTTTGTGCCATTTTGTGTTTCTTTTCTCCACACAAAGGTAAAATCCCAACTATTCCCTGCATGGTTAAAGGGATTGTCTAGTTTTGGATGAGATTGGGATTAAGGTCTTAAATCTTTTCGAGACTATTTGGTACCATGAATTAATATCAATGAGTATACAGCACAATTATCACACTAGAGGAATTTAAAGTTTTTTTTTTTTTTTGGATGAAAATCAGTTCTAATCGATAACTGAGATGTCCAAACACAAAGTAGAAAAGAGATGCTAATAAAAGATTGGTACAACCTTCTACTAGGACCTCTTTGATTTTGGATATGTCAGCCATTTCAAAACCATTTTCATCAAATAAACTTTGAAATTCTCATAGAATTTAATGTTCTTTAATGTTTCATAATAGGTATCTCATTATCTCACAAGAAAGTTGGAAATCTGAAGATCCTTCTCACCCAAAACCATACCATTCCTTTAAGAGTAGCTCAGTCTATACCAATGACAGCAATGACATCAAGTTTGAATGGCATTCAATGGAGCTCATGAATAACTCCCTCACAAAGTGAGGTGCAATGTCGAAATTTTCCCGGAAACATGCACGAAAAAAAAAGGTATAAGACGTAAACAGTCCTACTTTCTTTCTCAACGAAGATTCTTGGCAAACCAAAGGAAACTTACGTGAGAAAGTACAAATAGGGAGAGACAGAAAGACAGACAGACATACAGGAAACAGACAGACAGACAGACAGACAGAGAGCGAGCGAAAAAGAAAGGGAGAGACAATGGGGCAGAGAGAGAGAGAAAAAAAAAACATATAGCGAGGGAGAAAGAGGGAGATATTAATTGGATGCGTCGATGGCAAAGCAACCTTGCAGCGAACATTTAAGAGAATCAACACATGGCATATCGTGATTAAGAAGAACCAAGACGGGGATTGTAACTGCTATTAGCTATCCAATATACTGGCGTTTTAAGCGAAGCATGAAGTAATTATTCACAGTCACGTAATCAGGTATAATTATAAAACGCATTGTCTACTATTAAGCACACACGAGGACAAACACGGCAAGGCGTACTTCCATCTTTTTTTTCTTTTTTTTTAATCTCTTCATCCGTAAATGTATCCATCTATCCGTTTATTCATTTAGTCAATACTTTCCCTTATGTATTCAATTATTTATTTGCTCATTCATTCAGCTAATACTTTTCCTTATGTATCTAAAAATTTGTTCGTTGATTTATTCGCTAATTTATATTTTACTCTCTAGGAAAAAGTGAGTGAAAATGTTCACTCTTGAAGGACTGAATAACAGATAAGAGTGAATTTAGAGTGAAATTGGGGTGAATTTTGAGTAAAAATGTTCATTTTCACTCGTTTTAGAGTGACGTCAGGGATCACTCCGAAATCTTCGAGTGATCCCTGAGGTCACTCTAAGGTGAGTGAAACGAACATTTTCATTCTAGATTCACTCTTTTCTGTTACTCACTCCTTCAAGAGTGAACATTTTCACTCGATATCTTTTTTCTTTTTTTTTGAGAGAGAGAGAGAGTACAATACTTAATATCTATTCATTCATACATGTATCTACACACACACACAAATACATTCACGTATCAGACCTCTATTCTATCTCATACTGTCACGTCCTATAACTCGGATCACGCAAGACAAAAGTGCAGCTACTCCGCATTCTGATGGTACATAGCTGACCTAATTTCATTTCCACGGTATGATACGCGGTCGTTAGTGAAGGGGTCTATTTTCGTGGAGAGGGGTAATGACAATCGCAGGGTATTTCGCGGGACAGCATCCGAGATTATTAAATGCCCCGAATATCATGGCGTCCGACTTAGATTAAACAAATACCAACAGCAAACAGAAAGACAAATAAGAACGGTAGTTAAGCCTATCCATCACATTATTACTCTACAATAGTGAATAATTGTGAATAGAACTCTCATTTTGTTGTCTCTGGCGACATATGTATTGTGCTTTACTTTTTTATTCTAGTTGTTGTTTCTTGCTGTTGCTAGCTTAACCCCTTCCCGATGAATCACTAGATTTCTATCACAGACAGAAAATCAAATAGGACCAGTGGCAATAATAGGGCTGTAGAGCTCGTTTCACATAATGTCATTTAAATCGACCGTGTCGGCCGAAATTTGACCGGCTCCATTGATTGAAAACGTTAGATTTTTTTTTTTTCTTCGTGCGCGTGTATCTTTGTTTTTGTTTGGGTTTTTTTTGACCATGCGTAATCCCTCGAGTACGATTCTCCCTTGCACGTGTGCAATGATTTCTAATATACGGTTTTCGTTCAGTATTCGACTGTAATAATTGTTCTTAAAGTGCAACCGAACCCGAGATCACGAGTAAAAAAAAAAAAAAAAAACACACACACACACACACACACAAACACACACACTGGCTTTTGAATGCGGCTGGATGCATATAGAAATGACTTATGGGTATTAAAGTGCGGTCAATCTATCCATCGAATGGTCAGTTGAAAACTGAAGAAACGTAGAATGGATAAAGAAAGAAAAACAATAATGTAATAAATGAATAACTGAACCAATGAGTATGGAGATCATTTTTGTATTCATCATAATTATTTCCACGGGCTACTCAGGGATGGCGAACTTTTTTCTTTTCCGCATTTTCGGACAAGTTTTATCAACCGAATTGTTTACGGTACTTTGTTTTCCCTATCACAAACAAAACAACAACAACAAAAAAAACCGAGAAAAGAAGATACAATATATTGCTTGTAAACAATACATTCAGCCGTAGCCGGAGGAAAAGACATAGTAATGTAACCTGTCTTTAGAGGTTATAAACACGATATGCTTGCTTGCGGCAATAATGTAATGATAAAGAATAGGATTCCACATATCACTTTCTATCAAAATGATATTGCGCTCTCATTTGCATCGAATCGGGAAGAAACAGAAACGGAACTGAAGACGAAAATGTACAATAATCACTTCGATTTGCTTGTGCCAGAGGACATTGAATATCGAGGGATATCTAACATCTAGTCATATAGGTTCTTTTCCAAAAATGTTTTAATTAGGCGTGTAATTTGTATGAAACTGACGATTTAAGATGAAAGTTACCGTTGAATTATGAGATGGCCGAGTTCACACAAGGAAAGGGGGATACATTGCGGGCGAAAAGAAACAATAGATAAAACAAGTTCAAACATTTCAATTATGGCATACAGATCAGGCCAGTTGATGGGTATCTATACATTGAACACCGACCATCGCTTCGAGCTACAACGTGGAGTACATAGAGTTGGCGATCTCCACAGAAATAGCCAAAAACTGAATGATTGGGTCTTTAAGGGCGCTATAAATGACAGAGGACTGGTTCGTATTACCGCTTGCACTTTGCGTGGGACTAATTTCTCAGGTTTATTGGATTCATGGCCTGCCGATTGAAAACATGATATCAAAATCAGATAAAAGAATGTACACGAAAAAACAAAAACAAAACAAAACAAAACGAGGGAACAAGAACCAAACCGTAGACAAGGCAGCGACATAGACTGACCAAGTACCTTTATAGCAAATGCTGCTAACTCAGACCATGTCCGAGCTGATGGTAGCCGTAGCTCGGGCGCAGTTAGTGAATTGATGCTGGAACTTTATTTGACTGATTTGAACAAGGACGACTTGTTTATAACGAATTTTCAAATCATAGAATCATTGACAGCAAAACTGTCATAAGTCATAACGATATCGTCTATCAATCCTTGTCAGAGGCTTCGAACCGTTTCGACTTGTGTGTGAGTTGGGGGGGGGGGGGCGGCGCCGGGGGGGGGGGGGGGGAATGGGCAACTTTATAGGGCCGGGAGGGGCGTCAAATGCCTATGATCACACCTTCCCTCCCCCACCCCCTAATGCCTTCGGACGGAACTCTTAAAGAGTCATGTTTTGTCGTGATCTTTTAAGATTGTTTCTGTTTTGTTTTGTTTTTCGAAGAGCCCAAAGTGTGGGTGTGTGCGTGTGAGTGTGTTTGTGGGGGTGCAGTTCCCAAGCACCCCACCCCGCTATTCCACGGTCGCTACTTACATAATAATAAAACAACACACATTAGTGAGGTATTCGTAAGGATCGCCAATACAAGTAACCCTTGGAGAAGTATAGCCAGGGAGGTTCACCTCCTTCGTCTAACATGCGCGAGGTGATAGTCGAGGGTGTTTGGATTGTCGAAGGTACCGGGTGTGGGCAATACTAGCTAAAGCCCGAACAAAAAGTAATGAAGAGTCTTATTTGTTTTATAACAAAATGAGAAGTAGATTTGATCTATCACCTTCTCAATATCGAAATCAAAATCTAGCACGGTCACCACAGCGACGTTAAAGTGCAAGTTATCATACAATGTACTTCACTTTAATACGACAGGTCATGCGCAAAATTACATGCTTGCACGTATACGCTCTCAGCCCTCATTTAACGCGATTTGCTCCATTATTCTATACCACAACATCAAATTTGCACACACCTGCACATTCCGTATGATTTTCGGTGGATGCATTGGTATCATGAATGTTTAGAGCAGTTTTGTGAAATGCACGGTATATAGCATCGGGTTTTTTTTTTTCTTCATTGTTATCTATAGTATAATCTGTGCCAAAAATAAGCACAGCATTTCGTGTTGTCTTTGCACACGGCGGACATTCGTGATGATTCAGCTTGCGTGCAATCGATTAATGTATGACCTCGGATACATTTTCCGGGTCCCATCAAATTAATACATCCACGCTAAAAAGGTCAACTCATGGTAATTACCTAAATTGATCTCGTTGTGTAACAATTTAGATTTTCAATAGGCAACCTAATCAAGATGGTGTATTAACCGTCACAGAAGGAAATGAAAGGGCATAGATGAGGCAACAACAACAACAACAACAACAACAACAACAACAACAACAACAACAACAACAACAACAACAAACACAGGAAGAATGGAAGCATTTCTTGGTTTCTTGGCATTTCTTTGACGCACTTTCGATCGAGAAAGTTCGCGTTGCATCAAAAGCCAGATTAGACAAAAGCGTCCTGACTCTTCACTTTTACATCATTCTTCGACTAAAATAACAAGAACCCACCCCCCCCCCCAAAAAAAAAAATGTCAAAAACAACAGCAACAAATAAACACTTGCTTGGAAACGGATTAAAGCTGGCAAAAAGTTGAATGTATGCACCTGCATGTGTGTCAGGGTGTGTGCGTGTAGGTGTCTGGGTGTCTGTGTGTATGTGTGCATCTGTGTGTGTGTTTTGGGGAGGGGAAGATAAGTTGTGGCAATATTTTGAGGTCTCTATACTTTTACGGCATGAAAGAATATGGAGAACAAAAAAAGAAAAAGAAAGACACAATATTACATACATGACGTAATTCAAAATGTTAGTCATGGGATATTACGTAAGTTAAGAGGAAGAACGGAGGCTCGTAAAGGGGGAGAAGGTTTAAATTTAGTTTGGCTTTGTTTTATTTATTGGAAAACGCCGTTTCGTGCATTCTTATTTCGCTTCTGGTATTGTGTATGCGCCTTATTTTACATAATATGCGCCGTTATTCGAGTGGTGTCTGATTCTGCTCATTTTAGAGTATATAGCGTCTCAGCTTACAGTCTCTAGCGCGTCGACGGCGTTCAGGTATCGCTTTGAGAGGGGTGAACATCTTTAGCGATACAGAATCAACCTGTTAACTAGATTGCCCACATGAGTGCAGATGCGTTTTCCTTTTGGATGTATAGATTTGGGAAATGTGGCCGCTAACGGCATGGTGAGCAGGTATTGTGTGACTCCCGCACTATCGAAAGCTGCGGGGGGAAACGGGGTAAAGCAGCGCATTGGTAGGAATAACCGCTGGGATGAGGTTAAAGTAGAGAGGGCAAGATTTTTCAGGAGTGTCTGTGACATTTCGGAATGGGGTAGGGGGGCAGGTTGGAGCAGTTTGTGGATTACCTAAAGGGTCTCGAGTGCCGCTTTATGTTTCACGAGGATAAACATAAAGAGGCTGCGATATAGAAGTTCGACAAATGCGTGGATGTAAATATGATACGTGGATTTGTTTTGAAGACCACAGAGGACGGGGGCAAATGTGAAAGAAAAGGAGAAAAATAGTGTGAATGATCGAAGTCAGAGAAACACCGGGAGGGTGTGATATAATAAGGAATTTAAGATGCACAATAATGGTTGCATGTATTTCAGCGGTGTGTGATTGATTTCATAGGGACTATACTGGTGCCTGAAATGTTCACATTTTTAAAGGATGGAAAACAATGTGAGATGTGAAATGTGATAAAAAGTGATATTGTAACCATTTATCGCCACAGTGTGTTGAAATAATATATCTTAGATGATGTAATTTTACAAGTTTCCGAACTCTAAGCATACCGGAGGCGGATTGTCAATTACAATTCATTTCAGAAAACTTCTTTTAGAGACAGTTTGATAACCGGCCAAATGGTATCCACCGTATAATGAAGAATTTAAAGAGAAAACAGAATCAAGATGTCTGTCGTCGCGCGTTTGAAGGATTAGTATACCCAACTGAAGCCCAGTATTATTACAAGAAGCGTTTGATGGAGATATTTCACACACAAAAGTAATACTGCAGTATTCTCCTATGCTACAGACCATTATGTTATGTTACTCCCGCACGCACTGCGCACGGGGTCGCTTCGTGCGGCTGCGTGCAGGTTCGTGCGATCTCGCACGGGAGCGTATGGCTCCGTGCGCCCCTGTACGCACCCGTGCGTAGTCGTGCACCTCCGTGCGGATCTGCACGTCCCCGTGCAGATCCGCACGCCTGCGTGCGGATCCATACTCCCTCGCACGCTGTCGCACGGACCCGTGCGGGTCTAGTGCACGGTCCCGTGCGGGTCGGGCGCACGGACCCGTGCGGCTTTTGGGTGCGATTTCGCACGGCCCCGTGCCGCCAGTGCTTGGTTCCCGCATGATCCCATCTCACCTCCCTGGTTCCCGCAGTGCTTACACGGTACGTGTGTATCAGGTGTATACCGCGTGCGAGTCCATGCGCCATTCCCCGGCCGACAGTTTCAGCGCAAGCGTGAAATGAGACGATTCCCGACAATACGAAAGGCTTGTTACTTGCGCCAAGGAGCTTCAAACCCTTGCTTGCTTATTGCCAGTCAGTCGGCAAGCCGCAAAACCCCGTCTAGAATATCCAAGTTCTCGCACGGGTGACCTCGAGTTGACCCCGCAGATCATGATCACTGAATTACGTTTTCACATGATTTTTTTTTTTTTTATTTGACAGGTTAAGGTTAAAACCTGAATGCAATATTGTTTAAATTTTCCAAGAGCGACATGAAAGGTCATCGACTTCGTGCATGGCTAATTCATTACCGATGTCCCGGAAATAATGGGTTCACATACTCGTCTAAAATTCCCCAAAGAGTATTCTTTTTCATTGTAGGGCACTAACGAACGCATACCATGTAAAAGGAAAATTATTATCCAGCTATAAGATGATACCTAAGGTGTAACGTGATGATTTGATGGGTCAGCGGCGCGCGCCAGCAGAAATCATAAGGATATCATTCCTTTACTCGGCACGAAATCGCGAAAATATTGTACTGTCCCACATATAGAAATTGACGTGTTCCATGGAGGCCCTTTGTGTGTTATGAGCGACCCCAGCGTAACTGACATGGTCAATTACTAAGCGTCTACTAGCTGTGATATACCTTGTTTGTGTCTGTCGGTGGGCATTATGAACAAGTAGCCTATTGCCTCTTGCTTGGCCTCTCTCTCTCTCTCTCTCTCTCTCTCTCTCTCTCAACAAGTCATGAATTCACTTTACCCATCATGCCTAATCGAACTACGACATGATTGAGGTAACCGCGCCTTTTTATTCTCATAGTCAAAATCAAACTAATTCTTTACATAATTAAAAAAAAAAATCTTCATATAATTTCTCAAAATACTCAAAAGATGGCCTCAGTCAAAACTTTCTACAAAGATTGCATACGCCAATCTTTACGGCCTAAACAAGTTTTTTAGAGAGCTATTAGTTCACCCTGTGACGATGACTTCGATTGCCTTTTTGAACTTGTACCGAACTACTTTCAACACAACTATTACCTTTATAGTTCGATTGATGAACTAGTCTTTTGAATTGATAACCGACATTCGTAATCGTAAGCATACAGTAACAAAATACTGTCAATAACAGTTGGAAAATGCAAATGCTATAATGATAGCGCGAAATACACGAGTAATGATCATCTTCATACATTCTAATTCCCAAGTGATGTCGCTTCGAAAATGACACATGGTTTGACTACTGCTTCAAGCAAAGAAAAGTAAAAGGTATGGGATATACTTCTAATGATAATATCACGCCGTACAAGGCATTCCACCGTATTTGGTAATGTCGGTTACGTTTTTGTGCGCTTTACGTACGGAAAATAAAAGGCAGATTGATGCTATTAAATGCTAACACAACGCATTCAAATGATTTTTTGAAATAGACCGTGTACAATGTAATGTTTTAGTATTCGGTTTGAAACTTTAAATTTGCGAGTCCTTTATAAAGTCATATGGGTTATTACATTATCAATTCAAGCAAAAATTACAGTACTTTAAGGATTCGGATTTGCTCAGAAGATTAACAATGCTATCTTTGGCAATAGTTTGCAACAGAGACAATCCGCTTCAATAGATATACAATATAATTCTGTTTTCATAAATAGAAAGGAAAACGTAAATAAGTCAACTTTATAACTTCAATGAGCTTTCTCACCAACTGAACTTGATTTGATCTGCCGTGCATGATATCGCTGTGTGTTCTATTAATTCTATGATATTGTTTAATTTGATATTGTTTAATTGGCACACGTGTTTTTTTTTTATGCAGAATATTTCAGGTAAGTATAATTCATTGAAGCTAATAATGTTTGTACATATGACGTGCTCGTTGTTTTGTATTTTCATTTTTATAATATATCACGTGTCCATTATCTGATTATGACTACGAAAATATGACAACTGTTTAAATGCGGAGTATGTACTGGAACACTAATGTCTCCCACCAGTATAGACAAACTAATTTCTAGTCGTCTATCCCCGCTTGAAATGGAAATGAAATTACACACCAAAAAAAAAAAAAAAAGAAGAAAGGAAACGAAGTTCAATTTTCAGTAGATTTCAACTGTTTTGTTTAGTGCCTGATACATATAATGGGCAAAATTCTTTAGCGCATAAGCAATCGCACAACTTTTGGGAATAAATGTATGTCTTAATGATTGTATCTTATAGAAGAAAACTCGTCTCCTTGCCTGAATTTTAGCTTCTTCTTTTTCAAGCTTGCGGGAAAGAAATAGTTGAACATCAATCGCAATCATAAAGAGAAGCCACATCCTTAAAAACAAACACAGGAGTACTGAGACGCACTACGAAATGCTTCCTTTTGTTGGGGGGGGGGGGGGTTATTGATTATTCTGAAGGTTCATAGATCACACAATTCATATGGTTCGCTATTAGCTTAGGTTCGTTAAGAAAAAAAAATAAACAGATAAATGCGTTCCTTTTCCGGTGGTTCCTTTACCCGAAAGTAATCAAGCAATCACTTATTTCAGTATAAGATTTGTGAATACAAAACGATACGACGACGGCCTTTAAAGCATTAATTCCGAATATAATTGTAAATATGACTATCGGTCTATACTCAACTTCTCAAATGCAGAAAGATTGCAACTGTAAATGTGGTGTTCTGTAAAAAAAAAAATAATAAACAAAAATAAAAATAGGTTTAAGCTACAAGTTAATGGTTCTTTATATGCTATGGTATCATAAAAGTGACCGAGAATAAGAAGCACTATAATTTCAAATTAATATGATACAATCATAATTATAAAAAAAAAACAACATGAAGCTGTTAGGCCTATACATCAACATTTGCTTCTGATACGTATAGTATAAATTATGTGCAGCTTTGTCAAGCGCGATAAAAGCGATAGATAATGTGGACGCAACGCCTATAAGGGAAATGTGCCTAATATGGCGGGAATTCAGAATGTTACGGCTGTATACAGCTGCAGCAGAGCAGGCACGAAAGCAGTCGTTGATGCTCTGCAACATTACGACCATGTGCATTATTAGAGGGTTTTTAGTACACGCAAAGAACACGATCTGAAAAGACGACTATCGTTAATTAACTTCATTAACTTCCTCTATTGATGCTGTCTTTTGTATCCCCGCCTACAATGGGTTCTCAGGTTCTATTCACTCTAGTCCATGGGCCAGGCCAGATATTGGTACCATCTGAGGTGGCAATACCTTTTTGGTGTCATTTTGTTTGTCGGGCATAGATATGCCTATCAAGCTATGATAGCATTTCCAAATGAGTAGCTTAGTCATAGTAAATTAATTTTAAACCAATTTGGTCTCGTTGTTATATCCCTCTACTTCTGAATCGAGACCAACCGCTATACAAAGAAGAGTACTGTCTTCTGTATGTTCACAGGTGTTCTGTTGTAAACGCGGTGCGCTTAGTCTTTATTCGCACCTATTGTTCTCGCCCGATTGAGACTTCACCTCCGTTTCTAGGGTTTATGCTAATGAGGCATTGCTCTTGACCCCATTGAAGACAAAACAAAGCATGGTGCGCGCGGCGGTCAAGCGGTGAGGGCTTTAGAATTACGCAATAATAGTGAGCTGACCAAGGCTATCGATTGCATGACCAGCGAGTTTCGTTTGATACATGCCCTCCATTCATGAAGTGGTGATTGATGTGACGCACAAATCGCGCTGAAAAAAAATAATTCCACCGAACGATCACGCAGAATTTATAATACTTTATCTATGAGCTAATACAATGATCATAATAATCGAACTTGAAACCTCTGTATGCGAGTCTGTACTTTTACAACGGTTATTAATTGGCCTCATTAATGAATTCATTCAAATAATTATAACTTTCTTTCCCTGGTATGTGCCTTGCTGTTTAAAGTTCATCTCTGGAGATATAATAGGGCCTATAAGTTGTCAATTACATGTATTTTCGTTTTTATTAAGTCGACAATTCGTGTGATAATTCGCCAAATTTATGTAATGCATACTATTGTTTCCCTGGTTAATAAAACTTATTGCCCTATTTCTTATGATGGTTTGGGCCGCGACGGCATGGAGAGAAATCGGAAGATTAACATTATTAATGCCCAAATACAATGTAGGTCGTGTTCCCTTTTGAGGATATTCTGACTCTTGTCATCTGTGTATTTTTTTAGAGGTAGGACCTATCTGAGAAAGGGACAGAAAGCTGTGTCGCTACTCAAAAGTGTGCTTCTTCATTTTGTTTTGTTTTTTAATCAGAATGTTTGTAATGATAGCTGTTTGTCGTGTATTGCGTGTAGCTGACATGTGAGAGGTCAAGTCTGCAAAGAATTTGGCTAACAGCTTTGCGAAGTAGCAGCGCTAATTGCCCATTGAATTGCGTATTCTGAGGAATTTCAAATGAAAGAACTCGGACGACACTGTTCACGCCTTGTATCCGAGTAAACCCCGCATCAACGAGGCCTTAAACAATGAAAGGTAAACTTCCTGCTATCAAGGGGTGGATAAAGACGCAACCGGTATTCTTTCTTCGCCATTGATAGCAGAATCAGTGACTGAATGGAGCAACAGTGTTGGAGGATCGGCATTATGTCTGCTAATTTGTAAAAGAATTTTTCAGTCCCCTTTTGTCTTCAGAACCACAGTCAGGGACGCTAAGTTACTCTATCTCCTACAAGCTGTCGTTACTATCTTAAAACGTGAATTTTATGAAAGGTTAAAAGTGATCGCGGAATCAGTTCTTCTGCGTGACACATGCAGGCTTTTATAATAGCATACCAAGCTTAAATCGTTTACCTGTATAGAAAGGGCGGGGATACACACTTATCGCAATTATCCGGATTTGAGAGTAATACACTCTACTACTTTTCTTCATCTTTCCCTCAACAAAGACCATGGTAATTCAAAACAAACAAACAAACAAACTAACTAACTAACTAACAAGCAGTTGCATTATATCAGAACGTACACAAATTTTTGTGTTTCATGTATGTATAGGTCATCTCTTGATGTATAGTACGCATTTGTTGTCGTTTTTACAGTGTTTCCTAATAAATGCCTATAGCGAAAACCCAACACAACTTTTATCAAGGAGGAAAGGGAACTTACATTTAAATATAACGTAGTTTACAGAAATCAGATATGTAAATAAGGCAATCATATACATCCGCACGGCCGATTATAATCTCTTACTTTGATTATCAAACATGATCGCCGGCATTTACGTGCTTTTTTTCTAATTTTTTGAACTTTGCCTCATTTTCTCTTTTTTTTAAACAACTGCTCGAAACATTTAAAAATCGTAACACAGTCTGCTAACCCACAACATGATATTCCATTTGATTCGTCACTTATTGTTGGTCGGGTGACGCCAAATGTTGGAATCTCGAGCGATGATACACGGCATTTTGTTTGCTGGTTTTCGTCTCATCGCTCAAAAGAATTTTGACTACGATTACAGAGGTATCATCTACAAGACATAACTGATAGTTTACAGTAGTGATCATCAATTCAGTAAGGATTAGTCAAGTCATGAATTCACTTTACCCATCATGTCTTTTCGAACTACGACATTGTTTGGGTAACCGCGCCCTTTTGTTCTCATAGTTCAAACTAATTCTTGACATAATCAAAACAAATAATTTTCTTTATATAATTTCTCAAAATACTCGAAAGATGGCCTAAGTCAAAACTTTCTACAAAGATTGCATACGGCAATCTTTACTAGCCTCAACAAGTTTTCTAGAGCTATCAGTTCCCCCTATGACGATGATTTCGATTGCGTTTTGAATTTGCATCGAACTACTTTCAAAACAGCTATTACCTTTATATTTCGATTAATAAACCAGTCTTTTGAATTCATAACCAACATTCGTAATCGTAACCATACAGTAACATAATACTGCATGTCAATAAAAGTTGGAAAATGTAAATGCTATGTCAGTAGCGCAAAATAAATGAGTACCGATTATCTTCATACATTCTAATTCCTAAATGATGTCGCTACGAAAATGACGCATGGTTTGACGACTGCTTCTAGCAAATAAAAGTAAAAAGGAATGGGATATACTTCTAATGATAGTACCACGCCGTACAATGCATTTCACTGTATTTGGTAACGTTTGGTTACGTTTCTGTGCGCTTTACGTACGGAAAATAAAAGGCAGATGGATGCTATTAACATGCTTACACACAACGCATTCAAAAATGTTTTTTGAAATACACCGTGTGCAATATAATATTTTAGTATACGTTTTAAAACTTTGAATTTGCGAGTCCTTTATAAAGTTATAAGCAGGGTTATTACATTATCAAGCAAAAATTTAAGTATTTAGGGATTAGGATTTGCGCAGACGACTAACAGTGCTATATATAGCGATCGTTCGCAACAGAGACAATCCTCTTCATTAGATATACAATGTAATTCTGTCTTCATGAATTGAAAGAGAAACGAAAAGAAGTCAACTTTTTAACTTCATGTAGCTTTCTCACCAATTGAACTTGATTTGATCCGCCATGCATGATATTGCTGTGTGTTCTATTAATTCTATTAAATTATCTAATCGGCGTGCTTGATTTTTATGCAGAATATCACAAGTAAGTTTAATTCATTGAAGTTCATAATATTTGTACATATGGCGTGTTCGTAGTTTCGTATTTTCATTTTTATAATATATCATTTGTCCATTATCTGATTCTGACCACGAAAATATGGTGACTGTTTAAATGCGGAGCATGTACTGGAAAAATGTAATGTCTCCTGTCAGTATAGACAAACAAATTTCTAGTCTATCCCCGCTTTAAATGGAAATGAAAAAAAAAAAAAACAAGTTCGACTTTCAGTAGATTTCAACCGTTTTGTATAGTGCCTGATTCATGTAATGGACACAATTCTTTAGCACATAAGCAATCACACAACTTTCGGGAATAGATGTATGTCTTAATGATTGTATCTCATGGAAGAAAACTCGTCTCCTTGCCTGAATTTTAGCTTCTTCCTGTTCAAGCTTGCGTGAAAGAAATAGTTGAACATCAATCGCAATCATTAAGAGAGGCACATCCTTAAAAATAAGCACAGGAGTACTGTTTTCTGTATGTTCCGTAGAGCTGTAAAATGCAGCTCTATGGTATGTTCACAGGTATTCTGTTGTAAACGCGGTGCGCTTAGTCTTTATTCTAGACGGCGAAGGGAATATCCAAAGCTTATGATACAGTGTATAATCCTTTTATCTTAAAACAACAACAACAACAACCAAAAAAAAAAAAAAAGATTCCTCTTGAATTTTACCGTATTTTGCAATTATCTATCATTTTCCGGCAAAAACGCTAGTGTGAAAACGCTAACACCACGCCGATGTCGCTTTATTTTCATCCAACAAAAAAGGATAATGCAAAAACAATGGACCGGTACACTACAATACATTATAATGAATAAGATTGTAAATAAACAGAGTGATTTTTGTTTAAAATTGATTTATTTGTTTAGAGGGTAGTATAAAAATAGTATAGATAATCCCTTATATGAGGAACTTTAGATATGATAACGGTACATTGGTCCAGATGAAGACTATATAAGCGCACCGCGTGACAGCTGTGGACATCATAACCCTTTGGATATTCCCTTCGCTGCCTTGAATAAAGACTAAGCGCATCGCGTTTACAACAGAACACCTGTGGACGTACGGAAGACAGTGCTCTTCTTTTTATAGCGGTTAGTTTCGATTCAGAAGTATAGGGATATAAAAACGAGACCAAATTGGTTAAAAAAAAAAAAAAAAAAAAAAAAAAAAAAAAAAAACATTTTTTATGACTAAGCTACTCATTTGGAAATGATATCATAGCTTGATAAGCATATCTCTGCCCGACAAACAAACTGACACCAAAAAGGTTTTGCCACCTCAGGTGGTACCAACAACCCATTTTTCGGGTCTTGGCCCATGGACTATAAATTGAAGTGTGTTCATGCTACATTTGAAGGGATAGCATATAGCGAAGGGAAAACAAACCTGAATGGCCATCTTCAGGAAGCTATTTTTTGTTGGCGATTATGAATTACTTAACTATGAAATTGAAATAAAAACATACAGAAAAACGACTGCAAAATCTTTGCATAATGTGCCATTATTTATAATCAAGTTTCCATTACTTTTCTTTTATGATACATTTCCTTCGATTAGTGCTCCTTTATTCTTTCCCATTACATTTCATCACTTTCCTTTCCGGCTATCCACTTCATTCCCGCCTACAAACGTATACAGATATTTTGCCCGTATATACAATCTCAAAAGATATTGCCATAACATAGATAGGCAAACCTGACCGGATGTAACATTACATTTCGATTGCTAAAGTGTGATCGGATTACCATCCATCAAAAAGAATTTAGAAGACCATCATATTTCTCCCCCCCCCCCACCCTCTTTGATCTCTCTCCCTCTCTTTCCAGTTATCCAATTCTTTGATTGAATAATATCATTAGTGAAGATCACTTCTCGATGATGCTTTGCCTGTATTTATATATATATATATATTTATATATATACATATATATATATATATATATATATATATATATATATATACAACAATATCTAATATATGTACATTCATCAAACAACATTTAGAAGACCAGCCTATTTTTCTCCCTCTCTCTTTCTCTCCCTTTCAATCTTTCTTCTCATCGCTATAGATTCCAGTGTTTCGCCTGAAGACCGGAAGACCTCATAAATGTTCTATCAAATATACAAATTCCACAAAACAATAGTCTTTCCGGTTAGTGATGAGTTTTCATCCATAACAAATAACTTTTCTTATCACTATGTGAAATCTTATTTCATGTGATTCGTAATGAGCAATACTTCTTGGCAGTAGAGTTTTAAGTCAATTATAACATTGTACATACAATTGGCAGCATTTAACCCCTACTGTTGAATCACAAATGTGCTCGTTGATCTCTTTTATTAAATCCCATGGAAACCTTAAGTCATATCTGTAGGCAGACATAATGGATAATTCCAGAAAGCAAACTTCTTATACAAAAAAAAAAAAAGAGAAGAAACTTCTGTGTGGATGGCAGATACCGCAATAGCATGGATTTTTTCAGATTTAGTTATCATAAGTTGTCAAAGAAAGCAAGAAAGATGCAATGATTTATTTGAATATTGAAAATCCCATCAGGCTCTTGTCAACATTATGAAAGGGATAATTGCTGAAACAAAACCGAGAAACTAACTCAAATGAAAGATTGGTCTGCGAAACTCAACTTCGATGTTGCTTGAAGTTGTTTTTTTTTTCTTTCTCTCATACCTATGAATGACAGTCTGATTATGTCATTTACAGGTCGTTCAAATAATCTACTTGGCCAACAAACCAAATAGAGGATATTCTGTATAACATTCATGCAACGCAAGAGCCGATGGTTATTGCCTTTATGGGGTCCTATATATTCATCATGGTGAAACACAGCCTAACATATGCGAATGTTTTACGCAAGAATACTTTGAATAGACCAGGTGGCCAGAGTATCAGGTTACATTGTACCTTATTGAATAGACAGGATGTTGATATAAAGACATTCCTGGACGCGCTCGTAGAAAAGTCGGGGATTATGAGCATAATAGAGAAGTTCAAAGGCCGATTACAGACGGTCTCTTTTTTTCTGCACCGGTCCATAGAATGCATTTGCCTTCGTAGAAAGCGCTCCAAATTTGTGAAGAGTGATTCAATTTTGTGAGAGATGGACCTGTGATAACCCATCGCTTCAATTGAACACTTTGTTTAGGAGCAAGTTATTTTGGGCAATAAAAGCATGAAATGTTCTTGTCTTATCTCATGTGTATCGATGAAATCAAATGTTTTCATGCTGCTATTGAAGTGGTTTATTCACTTATCGTGCCAGCGTAACATATATAATATATATATAAGGATATATATGCATTTAGGTATATAGGACTACATTTTTTCATTCCATTAGACTTCGCGCACTCATGCACATTGCAGCATTTTCATATTCATAAACGATTGCAGCAAATGCTCATTTCCTTTATACATTATGCTTATTGAATGAGATTAGTTCTTCATTTCTTTCTTGTCTTTTATCGGGGGATGACTGGTACTGTATAAACAATTAAACAAATATTGATTTACACTCATGACATAAGAGAAGAACAATTCAGCAAAATTAGCCGTCTGTTATGAGAGATTGAAGAATGCCAGGAGAAATGTTGTTTATTTCAACAAAGATATTGCCTTTTCCTTATTTTCTCAAGTGATGTAATAATTTTAGGCCTTCAAGCCTGTGTGGCTTGTGCTTGTCATACTTCTATGATCATGTCGGCTTCTTCTACAGCTGCTGGAGTATACGCGATGGCCAGCCTTTTTTTGTTGTTGCTAAATTGAATTAACTTCTGCGTCGAATTCGGGAATGGTCACCTGCGACCCTGTTTGAAAAGACGCTCTCTCGCATGGAGACGAATTTGAATTGTCTACGGGCATTCTAATTTGAATACGTTTTTTTTTGAAGTGATAGGATATAGTGAGAGGAAACTGAGATTGAATTATGAACATATTCATGGCGCTATCTTTTTTTTTTCTTTTATTTTTCTCGACGAGTTTGAATTACATAACTGTAAAATTAGAAAACAAACGTACACACACACACACACACACAGAAAAAAAATGACTATGAAATCTTCGCATAATGTTAAACCATTTTGAACACTCGAATATGCCATTTTCTCTTCCTTTGTAATACATTTGCCTCGATTCGTGCTCCTTCATTTTTATCTCACTGCATCACATTACTTTCCTTTCCAGCTATCCACTATGTCTTCTTTATTCTCATCATCTTCAATTAGTCGTCTAGATTGAATATCCTCATCGATGGTGGCGATCACTTATCCAAAATACTTTGCCCGTATTATTATGTATAATCTAATAAGATATCACCATAACACAGATTATAGGCAAACCTAGCCGTGTATAAAATTTCATTTCGTTTGCAAAAGTGTGTTAAGATTACCATTCATCGAACAAAATTTAGAAGACCAGCCTATTTTGTTTTTCTCTCTCTATCTCTCAATCTTTCTTCTTATCGCATAGACTCCGATGTTTCATACGCAGACCGGAAGAGCTTATAAATGTTCCGTCAACTGACTTGAACATGTGTTTTATAAGATCATATAGTTGTAAGTGAATATATAATTATATGAATATATATATATATATATATATATATATATATATATATATATTCTCCACCCTTTCTCATGTCTCTCTCTCTCTCTCTCTCACACACACGCACACACACACACACACACACATAGACAAAACAATAATCTATCCCGTTTGCTGATGACTTTTATCATATATATCATATCACAGTACACTGTGTAAGATTTAATCTCACTTGATGTGTAGTGAACAATATCTCATCCCGACATTACGGTGTATATAGGGTTGTAAGTGAATCGTGATTGCACATAAACTTTGCAACATTAAACCCGACAGGAAACCTACAAATGCGCTCGTTGATCTCCTTTATTGATCCCATGGAAACCTAAGACATATAATTATGGTCGAAATCTGGAGGCAGTCATGATAGATAAATTCAAAAAGAAAACGTCTCTATACAAAAAAAAAAGATAAATAAATAAATAAATCGTGGATTTCACAGGTTTAGTCATCATTAGTTGTCAAAGATTGCGAGAAAGGTGCAATGATTTAATTGAATATTGAACATCCCATCAGGCTTTTGTCAACATTATAAAAATTGTTGAAACAAAACCGAGAAACCAACTCAAATGGAAGATTAGTTCGCGAAACTCAACTTCGATGTTGCTTGAAGTTGTTGTTTGTTTTTCTGTCATACTTATGAATGACATCCTGCTTATAAGATCGTTAAAAGAATCTATATACTTGACCAACGAACCAAATGGAGGATCCCTGTATAGCATTCATACAACGCAAGAGCCGATATTGCTACTACGGGGTCCTATATATTCATCATGGTGAAACACAGCCTAACATAATTACGCGCGTGTATTACGCAAGAATACTTTGAATAGACCTGGTGGCCAGAGTATCAGGTTACATTGTACCTCCATGAATAGTCAGAATGTTGATACAAAAACACCCCTGGACGCGCTCGTAGCCGCCATCTGAAAAGTCGGGGATTATGAGCATAATAGAGATGTTCAAAGGCCGATTACAGGCAGCCAGTTTTTCTGCACCGGTCCATCGAATACATTATAATGAGGTGCTTCGTATGTATTATGTAACCTTTTTTACGGACCCCAATGATTTAATGGTTGTTGGGAATCGAATGTGCAAGTTCTCATGTGGTTGTTACCAACATTTATCATAGCATTTATACTTCGACAATGACATACGCTGCAATAAAGCGAGAAACAAGACATATGGCAGAAGTGTTTTTGTTCTTTTCTATCTCTTTCTCTCATACGCTTAGCATTCACGGGAAATTATAAAAATTACGATGTTTGATATTTTGATGCTTGCAGCATTTTCAAAGAAACCTTGGGATAACTAGACCGGTGGTGTAATGTAAAACATTTTCTTGAATAAAGAAACGATTCAATCAATATCTATATATATTTGTGTATATGTATATAATATATATATATATATATATATATATATATATATAGATAGATAGATAGATAGATATATAAATGTATATTTATATTTCTTAATCTATGTATATGTATATATATATATTGCCAAGATTACAAACCTATCGAGACGGAAACTGTTAATATACCGACCTATCCTGCAGCGACGATGTTTTTTTTTTTTTTTTATCTCCTGCTTACGACAATGTGTAAGCTCTACATATATTTCAAAGCTTTCGGGGAATATCAGAAAGGACAAAGAATGTGTGTGTGTGTGTTTTTTTGTTTTTTTTTTAAGAGAGGCAAAAATAGTAAAAATACTAATACACCATACTGATAATGTAACAATATGGAACATCTACAATGTACATTTATTATTACCTTTTGAGTGATCATCAACATCATCATCATCATCATCAACAAATGGTTCCCTTGATGTAATTATACAATAGCTTTTCTCTGTTGTTGTTAATTGTCATTATTACCATGATTATTTCTACACTGTTCAAGTTATCGAGTGATAAAGACACACATACAACCACACAATTTTTCTAATTTCTTTGCAAGGAGAGATACATGTACACACGGTGATGGTACTCCATATTCTTAGAAAGATTGGAAGTGATCTCTGCAATGTAGAAAATCGTCCATTTTTGGACAGGCATGAGTGTTTACATGTAATACGCAGTTGCACAGACTTGTAGGGGCTTTCATTGAACATTGTACAGTGTGTACATCGTATCGTCTTCTCGCGATCGCTTGCAGGCACACAGGCATGGGCACGGATCCACAGACATGGACACGCAGGCGCACACATAGTCATGAGCACACACTTACAAAGGGGATATTATTATTTACAATGCATGCACGCACGGCCTCCAATGGATTCGCACGCAGGATGCTAGTCCACTGCCTAGACTGCCTTCGTATACCGCCAATGAGGGCGTATGAGAGAGTGAAAAAATGATAAGAGTCCCGTGTCGGGACTAGCAGGATGCTAGATTCGCACGGACTCGCACGGTAGCGTGCCAGCACCACGCACGGTACCGTGCCAACACCTCGCACGGTAGCGTGCCAGATGGTCCGCACTCGACGGTGGCACGCAGCCGCACGGAGGCGCACTGACTGGCACGCAGCCGCACGGAGGCGCACGGGGTCGCACGGGGTCGCACGGGGGCGTACAGAAGCGCACGCACCCGCACGAGGCCGTATGAAATGGCACGGAGCCGCACGCACCCGTGCGAAACCGCACGCAGCCGCACGAAGCAGCCCCGTGCGCAGTGCGTGCGGGAGTAACATAACTTAATGGTCTGACTGTATGTTCATTGAACGATGGCGAGAAACAGAGATGTTATAACACATGTTGTCAATATAAGACACTGTCCTTTTTTGTTACTCTGTCGGATCGTTTCTGTGGTTATTCCGATCCCTTACCCTACTTTTTGTTTATTTCCTCTTTCCTTATTACATGAAGGATAGTGATGTATTTGACGTAAACATACACAACACAAGCGCAACGCAGCGAAGATAGACAAAGGATGCCAAAGAAGGAGTGATTCTAGTCAAAATACCTAAAGCTGGTCGAAACGTCGAACAAGTAGGTTCTTTCCCGTAGCAGACTCGTCAAAGAAAGAATCTAGGTAGTGCACCGCAAACAAATGGAGCCAAAGTTAAGGTGCACTTAACAAGGCCTATGAGAAGATCAGAAAATACATTATAAATACAGACCGTGGCCAGGCCAAGTTGAAGGTCAAAACACTCTACCAAGAGATATGACTAAAATGAGGCGATATTGAATCCCTGATGGGGACAAACGCAGCAACGGTAAAATGATCTTATACCAATACAGCATTGGAAGAGGAATACCTTTCAGTTCTTGTATTACCCAGGATCACGGAGAATATACGGTAGTGGTGAAAGACCTCAGGTAAAATGGAATATCACGAAAATAAAGGCAATTTTAGGACCACCGATAACATCATAATGGATAGTCAATATATCCTGTGTTGTTTGTTTGCCCAAATTGAACCTATGCTGAAGTCTTTTCCCCAATGTCCTGAATTTATCCTATTCCTTTTGAAATTCAAGGGTGCATTAAAGGATTCCAAAAGCAAATGGGAGAGAGCGAGGGTCTGTTATCATGGCTGCACCACGCGGCGAAGTCGCAGTACAATGTATGCCCCAATGACAAAAGCTTACATTCCGTGAATTGAGAGAAACATAAGCAACGTTGGAGAGAAATTGAAAGAAAAATAACACTACAGCAAGGATCGTACAGACTTCCGCTGACTTATTCAACAGGATGTCCACTGTGCACTAAGTAAGCTTACTCTTGTTGGTCTTAAGTCACTGCGTTGTCGCTCCATACGGCTTCACAATTATTACATTATGAATTTACTTCTGTTTCTGTAAGGAAAAAATATTCAGGTTTTGACTGGCCTTACCTTCTGTATCTAAACTATAGCACACCATACATTGCAAAGCATCTCATGGGGAAAATGTGACGCCATCTCCAGTAGATGTGAACAGATCACAGTGTACGTTTCAAGTTCAAGTTTCAAGCAAGGAACATATCAAAAACAAATTCATACATCAATATTCGGGTACGATTACAAACATATCAGTAAGACAGTGAAAAGGGAAAAATACATAAATAGATTGACAATTACACGTACATAGGTTGACAGTTATGCTATGGTAGGTAGCAGCCAGAAAGGAGATGTCCCCTATTTTCAGCTGACCTAAAATTATTCATTCAATTCAAATTATCTATACTGTGTTCAAATGGAAGTAAAGCATAAGAACAGGAAAAAACAAGACAAAACAAAACACACAATGACAATAACAAAATACAGGATGTCTCGAAACATATTAAAGGTATAAAAGATTATACTCTTGACCTCAATGAGTTTGGCTGTAATTATAGAGGAGTGCTTTTTTGTAACCAGATTTAAACGTATTCAAAGAGTTAGCAGTACGAATTATACAGGGGATAGAATTCCACAGGGTAGGTAGGACCAATGTAAATGATAGAACGTTGATAAAAAGAAGTACGAGATTTAGGTAGGTGATTATAGGTAAATATTGCGTTGCTGAGTGTACGTTGCTCACTCCCTCATCTTCTTGCGTTTCCTCTTCTACATGTTACTATCCTCAACAAATATCTTCGTGTTCGCCATTACCTACAAGCGTTTCCTTTTCCGTCTTGATATCATCTTCTTCGTCATCTTTCAGTCTTCGTTCTCATCATCTCTCTTTTCTTTCTCATCGTCATCTCCTACTTCTCTTTCTCAAATCATCTTTTCCTCCTCCTCCTCCACCCGCACCACCATCCTTTTTTTTTTTCGTCTGTATAGTATCATCGTCATTATCTCATATTTCCTCATCCTAACCATCACTGACATTTTGTGACCATATTTCATTTTACTCTGCTTCTATATCCAGTTGACATTCAAGTCGATTTTATGGCCAAATGAAAAAAAAGACAAAAAAATCCACAACAAGAGCCAACTTTGATCTGCAAAAAGGAGAAATCTTGAGTATGCAATTACGCGGAGATCTTGAAAAATTTGTGGTCGAAAATTGCATTTCCGTTTGGATAATCCAGCGAGACCTTGTCATCTCGGTAGGACGACAAGCAATTATGGAAATATACTATAAATATGGCCATAGCCTTTTAGAGAGAGAATACACACAGCACAATATAAAGAGAGACAGTTGAATCATTGTGTATTTCTAGGTAGGTGTGTGTATAATGTGCATGTGATATAAAATTATGTTTGCAGGTATATCTACTTATCTATCTATCTATCTATCTATCTATCTATCTATCTATCTATCTATCTATCTATCTATATATCTACCTATCTACCTACCTATCTACCTATTAATCAATATTTCTATTCAACATGTATATAGAAGAGCTTGCTTCCAAGCGCTAAATCCATCATTTTCGGTGGATTTAGCGCCTTTTGGAAGCAAGGTGTTCATATACATGTATATATATATATATGAAGAGTTTGTTTGCAAAAACCGATAAGTCCATATTTGTCAAATGGAGATATTTGCGATTAAAGGTCAAGAAAAATAAAGAGAATAATAAGAATTTTTTGCTTCTTTTGACCATAACTTCAAAAATGTACCTTTATATGTAGTGACCAATATATCATTTGAAAGGTATTATTTTGTACTTTATGACAGAGACCGTACTTCAAAATCTTCAAAAATGGACTTATCGGTTTTTGCAAACAAACTCTTCATATATATATATATATATATATATATATATATATATATATATATATATATATTTCCAAGGGGGTCCACCACATATTGAAAACATAGGATATTACAATCCGTTTAATACATAGATAATATTTTAAATATGAAGTAGAAATGAATGCATAAATCAAATCAAGGGCATAATATTGATTTACAAAGCCAATTGATGTTACAGTAAAAACAAGCATTATGTTTGATACCACATTTGCATTAGTAGCGACAAACAGATGTAGACCTAGAGAGGGCTTATATCCTTATAAAGGATGGAAGGTAGGAGAACCGCATTGGATGACAACAATGATACTGATGAGAATGATTCCAATGACGCCGATCATATCAACTGGCTTAAGAGTAGCAGTGATAACGGATATAAAAAAAAATGTAGCACATCGTTGCCATGTTACGAAGATGGTAAGGTATGTTTCCATGTGTGGGTGAAAATGTCAGCGAGTCTGTTTGTGCCTTTTGGTGCACATGTTTGCGCGTGCGTTATTTATGCAGTATAAATATAAATATATATATATATATATATATATATATATATGTATATATATATATATATATATATATATATATATATATATATACACACATATATACATATATGTATATCAATCGATGTACACGTAAAAACAATCGAGTCAGGCAAAATAGTTATGTCAAAGCACACAGAAAAGGCTTGTTGAAGAACTAATGAAAATCATTATGATAATATCAAAATAATCACAAGAATGGCAATAATAATCATCAAAAATAGCAACAACAATGATGTTGATAATGATATAAACGATGATACCTATGATAAAGCCAACAATGATAACAGGCAGTAATATAGAATAGCAATTGTGACTGCGCGACCAGACAAACAGGCATAAATGCAATAACATTTTAGTCACCTTGAAGACCATAAGATTTAACGGTAGTGAAGACAAAATCACTCTTTTTTTTTTCAACCAGATCACAGGCATGTGAAAGTGACATGGAAGATATTTTGATCAATTTCATTTCCATTTCATTTCATTTCATTCATTTTTTTTTTCTACATGGTTCAATAATTAATCAATAAATCACTGCCTTATGCGAATAGTATCTCGATTACCAGCGGTTTCACTCCAAAACTCTATCTCACCAAATTGTCCTTAAAAAGAGAGGTTAAAGGAAAGACGACAAAAGAAGGAAGAGAGATTGATAGATAGATAGATAGAAAGAAAGACAGACAGATAGATAGATAGATAGATAGGTAGATAGATAGAGATAGTCATAGAGAAAGGGGGGATCTAGAGAGATGGAGACAGAGATAAAAAAAAGTGGGGATATCGAAGGAGAGTATTAAAAAAGAAAGAAAGTGAGTGATATGTTGAACGATATGCCATGGGCGGCTTGAGCGGTGTGGCTGCCGAGATCTGAAGCATTGGCCGGGTCGAATGACCGCTTGCCGAAGAAACGCGACCCTGACAGCGAAGAGTGGAAGACTTAAAATCTGAGCTCGATTTGCACAAATTCAAGGGTCTGATACGGGGTGATGAATGACAAATGGCGCGAGTGTGGAAACATATTAAAAGACTACACAGAATGATTACCGCCGAGAAATTGGGATTTGAGCGAGAGGACGTCGTCTCGCATTTTGGGGGCTCGATTAAATCCATGGATGGACGGAAAGCTACCTCATTGATCAGTGTAATTCTTCCGTCCACAAGGTCAAAATAACACATTAAAACACACAGACAGACAAACAAACGCGCAAACACAGACAGACAGACACACACACACACACACACACACACACACACACAAACGCATCGTTACAGGGCACGATAATCCATCCATAATACTATTATGTTTTACTATTATGTTTTTATGTTTTTGTGTGACGAGGATTTTGTATTCTGAAGATACATGCAGATCGAAGTCTCAACCAGCAATTATTTTTCCGGGGGGGGGGGTTCCCTTGTATGTATCTGTGGGTATAATGTACGTCTGTGCTTGTGTGTACGTGTGTGTGTGCGTGTGTGTGTGTGTGTTTGTGTGTGTGTGTGTGTATTGCGATGTTTTTCGCTGTCAAGGTATTAGATCCTAACAAACACGAAGCCAACGGTGCCTGGATATTTCATTTGTTTTCTAGTCAATCCGGCTAATGATCATCATTGTAACTCTCTTTTTCCTTTATAAAGCCAAGAAGAAACTGGGTCCGTTTCAGCTTGTGTTGCAGAAAATAGGGTGCAGGTGGCGTTACGCTCCTGTGTAATTAACCATCAATGTTCGCCTTTTATTCTTAAACAATTCAATGATCATTCCCAAAATGACTGCAACTGCAGTGTACGCATTTTATTTTTCTCGCTCCGCCAAACAGAAAAATAGAGAGGTAGACAGATAGAGAGAGGGATAGTAAGAAGCGAACATAAGACTTCGGTAAGATTTCTTTCCAGATCCTCTCCTCCCTCTCTTCCATCTTATTTCGACACCTGCTGATGCATTTCTTTGACACAGAAACTGTTAAAACTAGGTTGGCAAGGCGGCGGGGGTGGTGGTCGGGGGGGGGGGAGTTGGGGAGGGGTGGATGGTTGATGGGTTGCGGGCCCTTCGTAAACCTGCACCAATCCCCCGTATAATAGAGAAACTAGATTCATCACACTGGTTAATGTTCAACAAACACTAACCTTTTCCATGGTGGCAATTAACCTATCATTTACCATCGTACAGTTCAAACATTGCCAGCAATCGACACGCCCGTAATATGGGGGACACAACACTCCAAAGAGTAACAGAGCGTGTATATTACCAAAATCGAAGAAGATGTACATGAATTTGGCTTCACCATAGCAGCGTTTACATGCATTGTGTCAGCGTCAATTCGAAACATCTCTCCTTCTGAAACGATGTTAACCTGCAAATTCTAGTATATTAGAAGCGAATGCTCCCCGCCCCTCCCGTCCTTTTCTTTACAATGTCAACTGTAGTTTATCCGATACAACGCTATAAGACTTTTCTTCTACATCTGCCAGCTTCGCTGATAATGCACTTTCGATGATTCTCTTGAAAAGGGAAGGAACTACTTTCTCGCACTTGTTTTTTTTTTTCTTCTTTTTTTTCTTTCTAGTAATGTCTCCCACAGTGAATTATTTTCACGACGACAATAAAGACAGATTGATGCGCGGCAGTTACAGCTGAAAAGGTTAATGTAAGTAAACGCTGATCCTGAAACGTCGTTCAAGTTGGCGTCTTCAAACCGAGTACGATTCTGGTTTTCATCCCTCCCCCTCCCATTCTTATCTCTCCTCATCCGACCTCTCCATCTCCTTCTCTCTCTCTCTCTCTCTCTCTCCATCTATCTATCTCTCTTTCTCTCTCTTCAATTCTATATCTCTCTTGTCTCCTGCGAGCTCCATGCATGAATCTACTCACGAATAGACATAACATGTTGTCAGTATGTTTACCCTAATGATGTTAAACGAGAGATGCAAATCGAAGATCGTTGGGTTTCTCAATCCGCCGAAGGCATTGCATGCGGACTGCACGCTGGGGGAGTGGCACGGTGTATTATAGGGAGAGCGGAGGTTTTTTTTTTTTTTTTTTTTTTAGAGGAAAACATACTTTTTAATCGGATTATATATAGTGCGATTCGGAATCATCGGGGGAATGATATATTAATTATATAGTATATCTTCTATACGAGCCACCAAAATAGAGGAAACAAAAATAATGTTGACACACGCGAAAATGCAACAATCATGTAAAAATTTGGATACCGTAATTGATAGATATGAACGCTTTTCGCAAATCAATTATTAGAAGAATAATTCCTTTTGAATAATATTCAATGATTCCCAATAAATGTCAATGTGAATGTAACTTAAGTATAATAAAAAAAAGTACCTCTGTAATTATTGCCAATAAGTAATATATTTTGTTTTATGAAAGGACTGGCCTCGACTCGCCGGCTACCCATTGTTGGTTCTGTTTTAATTATTATATTTTTTCTACAGCTTTTGAGTATACTATTTGTGTTATCGATGTTATTGATTGGTAAGTAAATTTCATTTCATAGAGCTATCAAACTGCAGTAGGATAACGGATATTTTGAAATAAAATGGTGTGTTCTTTGTTTGTTTGTTTTTTGATGAAACGTATACGATGTAGGCATTGGACAGTTATTCGTTTATCAAAGAAAAAAAAAATATACAACTCGCTGATATAACAAACGACAACTTGCGAATAAGACTGTTATTACATCATGAATGACCACATCATTCGAAGCAAGGAAAAAAGAAACCTTTGTTCTCACAGTGGTGAATATTTCATTTCCGATTGTGCTGCTTTCCGATGGCCCAGGGCATTTCAATAATTAGTCAGTGCCGCATTTTCAATCTGCTTAGAAATCACAGGTAAGATCACAAAGCATTAGAATGTTGAGAGTTATTGCCTTGCGTGATGGGCAGTCAATATTGCACGGCCACTCGACCGGGCAATAATATTGCTGTTGAGGAGTATATTCGACCCTGGCTGTGCCTTGCACGCACGTGTTTGCTGGGCATGTATAGCCGTTTTTCGCGCCTACTACCCACTTGCGTCTTCACGGACTCTTGAGGATCTCCACGGGATGGTGAATGCAGGGAAGTAATTAGCTCTAACATCCTCGAAGAGTAATAGCAGTGTGTGGACGTCCACGTGATGAAGGTACGGAGCCGCGGAAGATGCATCTCGACCCTATTGGTCGCGCCTCTTTGATCCTTTTCCCTTCTCTTCCTTTCCCTTTCTCTCTCTCTCTCTCTCTCTTTTATTCACAAATCCGAAATCATTTCTCGCTTTCGGAGCGTATCATTCTCAGTAGGTTACTAAGGAAAAACCTGTTGCTTCGATTCCATTTTCGGGCAGGCGGCTAAATAACGCACTGAACGTTGTGAGAAAGAATCTGTGGCGTTGAATAACTGCTGGGTGGCATGTTGTAGAACCGAGATGGGGACAGTAAAAAAAAAAAAGTGCAGGTGGGGGGGGGGGGGAGATAGAGAAAGAGATATGAAAGGAATGAAAGAAGGGAAAAGAACATGTTAATAGCAGACCTATTCATATAATACCAACACGATGTGCAGATGGAAGTTAAATGGCCGAACAAGATTCAGCTGCATTTAAAACAACATGAAGCAAGTACATACAACAAAAACAACGTATCGAATCCATAAAAAAAAGAAAAATGAAAATTGCGAAAAGCAAACGCCATTGATAAAAAAAAAAGAATACAAGGAAGGAGAAGGGGGAGGGGGGTTAAGGATTGCGTGGAAGAAAGACCGCAGTATAGATAAATGTCAGTGCGAACACATTTGAATTTGACTGACCGTTCAACTCACGTTCCTATCAATGTGAATATTTCCGGTACACATAATGATACATTCTCACTCAGAATATTTCGTACATAATAATATTAACAGTTTGTGTCTTTGCGTCTTTGTTTAGACATATCAAAAGAAGATCTGAGAGAAGAGAGACAGAAAAAGAGAAAGAGAGAGAGAGAGAGATGGAGAGACAGAAGGAGAAAGATGGAGAGCAATAATGAGGAAGTGAGGCGGGGCATTGTGTGCGCGAAATATAGTGAATACGATTTCTTACATTGACTCGAAATGCATTTAACCTTTAGAGAAATGCAAAATATTTTATCTCTCCAACTAGTGGTCTTTCTTCCTTCTCTCCCTCCCTCCCTCTGTCTCTCTCTCTCTCTCTCTCTGACTCTCTTCTCTTTATCTTTTCTATTGGCCTGCGAATTACGGATGGAATATGATCACTTGCACCCAGGAGAATACCCACTTTCTGCCTGAAAACCGCGCAGTCTGATGCTGTGCAAAGTCGTGGAGAAAGCAAAAAGATACAGTCAAACCCCGCCCCACCATTGTGGGGAAAGTGTCTTTAAACGAAGAGACGGCACTGAGTATCAAAATATTGTATATAACACGATAACCATGTGTACTACGAACAAGCGTATCATATACATGTATTCTCAATGTTTTGGTCGTCATATTACTAATGTTGATATTTTTAATACCAGTAATTAAAACAGTATGCTACTGTCCCTTCTCTGTAATGTTCTTCTAATATCCATTACCATCGTTAGTATGCGTGTGTTTCATTGACACCAATCTTTATACCATTAAACTCACTGTCATTACATTACTGCTACTACTACTACTACTACTACTACTACTACTACTACTACTACTACTACTACTATTACTACTTCTACTACTACTTATACTACTACTACTACTACTACTACTACTACTACTACTACTACTACTACTACCACCACCACCACCACCACCACTACTATAACTACTACTACTACTACTACTGCTACTACTACTACTACTACTACTACTACTACTACTGCTGCTACTACTACTACTACTACTACTACTACTACTACTACTACTACTACTACTACTAATGCTACTACTACTACTACTACTACTACTAATACTACTACTACTACTACTACTACTACTAACACCACCACTACTACTACTACTACTTCTACTATTACTACTACTACTACTACTACTGCTACTACTAGGACTACTACTATTGATATTATTATTGTTTCATATCACCTTAAGTGGGATATCTTTATTGTCATATATGATGCAATCGCTAATATTGTTATTATCATTTCACCACCGTTATGATCAATAACCTCGTCTGATTTGCTACCTTGCTCGAAGTATATCTTTTACTGTCACTCTATAAAATCAAGCGAATAAAATATAGCGTATTGGTGAATACATTATCATTGATTACAGGGGCTGTAACGAAGTATTTAGTTACAGAGGAGAATAGCGGCATAGGCATCATGTTTTTGAATACTCTGCCGGAAAACTAATTATTGACAATCAACACCTTATTTTCTTCTCTCTTTCTCTTTTTTTTTTCTTTCTCTCTTTTTTTTTCAGTCAGCAATGAAAGAAAAAAACAAACAAACAAACAACTACAGAAATGGAAATAGGAAAGCGTGTCGACTTAAAAATGAAAGAACGAAATTTGCATTCATATTCGCGTTCTATTCTCCGGATTCATATTTCCACATCTGCTACCGATTTCGGTTTTAGGTTTTTAGCTCATTGTTACCAATCCCTTCGTTACCTGTATGCAGAGTTTGTAATCCGTAAAAAAAAGTAAAATGTCGCTCTTTGCAACGCGTGATTATTACCTCGAGGCAGAATCAATCCCCACGGTGCTTTCAAAGAGTACAAGAATGCAGCATTATCTAACTGGAGATTTAGCGAATGAAAAAAATGTCCAAAAAGAAATAACAAATCATCTCTTGCTGTCTCTCTTTCCCCCTGCTCTCTCTCTCTCTCCTCCTTTTCTTCTCTTCTTTCTAGATACTATAACATATGAAATATATAACATATATTATATTTTTCATAATATATATTATCAAATATAAATATATGAAATTTGGTACTGTTGAAAAGGTATGAAGTCTCTTCGATCGAGATATAAAGACTCATTTTTTTTTAATTTCTATTCTTATTCTATAATACACAATAGCATTGCGCCTGTGTCTCAGTGTCTGTGTATGTATGTGAGTGTCTCTGTGTGTGTCCGTGTGTGTGTGTGTGAGAGAGAGAGAGTTGGTTTGTGTGTGTGTGTGTGTGTGTGTGTGTGTGTGTGTGTGTGTGTGCGTGTATATGTGTGTGCGTTTGTGCATGTGTTTGACGTCAAAGATGTCTAACTGGCGGGCACCATTCGACACGGTAAATGTAACCACAAACTAACCCTGAAGCAACATAGACAAAATGGGACATCTTGATCAATGAAGAGGAGAAATAAAGGAGAAAAAAAGAGAAGAAAAGGAAAACAAAAAAAGAGGGATATTCTATTATGTTTTCCCAATGCACGCTACGCCTTGCCGCACGTGTTATGATTGTGTATAACGTAGTACAGCACGCAAATGGCCGGTCAGAAATCCATAAAAATGCGATTGCCGAGCTTTATGATTTACGTGCTATGAATATTGTTTTCTCCCGAGCTCTATCTACATTAGGAGCCTAACGGCTACTAATATTTGCGAGGTAAAATTATCTTTGGCATGAGCGTCAATAATTCATTACGTTTTCTTTCTCTTTTATCCATGCATCAATGTCTCTTTCCATCTCTCTCTTTCTCTATCCCTCCTTCCCTCTTTCTCTCTTTCTAAATAATGTATTGTTTTCCCCTTTCTATGACTGCACACAATTTTTACCATATTTTTTTTTCTCTCTCTCTGTTTTTCTATCTCACATAACAATAATGTCACTTCATCCTCCTGTTTATGATTCTAGGCATCTCTCTCTCTTTCGCTCTCTCTCTCTCTCTCTCTTGTCTACATTTCCCCCTCTATCTCTATCTCTCTCTCTCTCTCGCGGTTACGCACACAAACACACACGCACACACACTTCCTTCTCTTTCTCAGATGCCTTAACACACTTTCACTCTGCAACTCTTATCTGTGCAGCTTGCGGTTTACGTCGCTTTCTTTTGACGGTTATACATCAACCTATAGTATAACAAACAACTTAAAGGTTAAAAAAGACATAATAATTCCATCATAGGTCCAACACACCATAATGACAGTGATGATGATAATATTGATATTAACATCATTGATAGTAGTAGTAATAAAAAGTTGATAATATGATAATATTATTATTAGTCGTATTAATAAATACGATTATCATTTTATTATTAGTATTATTATTATTATTATCATTCTTCTTCTTATTATTATTGTTGTTATTATTATTATCATCATCATCATCATCATCATCATCATTATCATTATCATTATCATGTTTTCTGTAACCAGGGTGGCCTCTATAGTGTTGTCACTGCTCTACCAGAGGGACCTGCCTTTATCATTACCCTGCGTTACCAGGTACCCATCTTATACACATGGGTCGAGCGGGACATGGTCGGTAAAAACACCTTGTCCATGGGCTTAAGCACTTTGCGGGAATCGACCTCGGGTACTCCGATTGGGAGTCGGGAGTCTTATCCATTATGCCACAGCTCCCCTAACACATGTATTTTACTTTCATGCAGACAGAAAAATTAACGGAGCTTTCGACTAAACATTACATGAATACAAATGAAGAGTTTGTTCGAAAAAACCGATAAGTCCATATTTGCCAAATGGAGATATTTGCGATTAAAGGTCAAGAAAAATAAAGAGAATAATAAGAAAATTTTTGCTTCTTTTGATCATAACTTCAAAAATGTACCTTTACATGTAGTGACCAATGTTATCATAAAAGGCATTACATTGTATTTTGCACTTTAAGACAGAGACCGTACTTTAAAATCTTCAAAAATGGACTTATCGGTTTTTGCGAACAAACTATTCAAATGGTAGTCAGGAGTGATGTCACCACTCATTACAGCTTGTAAATGTTGTAAATAACTCTATTTCCAGAAACAGAGCGATCAAAACGCTTTCGACAGACCCCGTCACTTCAGTACACTACCGTGCGCGCATGCGCATGGAATCAAGCATGGCGTCTGGTATAAGGATCCGGAAAAAGCACCTCCGGCGCGTACCGGCGCGGCGCCCCGCCGCAGAATAGCTCTCTTCAACACCACCGCGCTCCCGAGTATTCATCAAAGTACTGAGAAAGAAAAACAGATCCATATTACGTGCGGAATCCGACGGGACTCACCCCTAATCAGAAAGAGGACTTGGGCGCGGCGAATGACGGAGCGGTAGCGGCAGCGGTGGGATTGAAGGCTCGGTAACTCGGGCTAATAAATAAAGCGAGTGCAAATAAACCATAGAGGAGGCTGCATCTCTGTAATGGAGATGCGAGGAGCAGTTATTTCGCGGTTGACATATTAGCCCGCGGGTCCGCGCGTATTTCTTTTTGATTCTTTTTTTTTTTTTTTTTTTTAGTACGTGTAGATGTAGGACACAAGTGCTAGCCGGTTTAAAAGCCACACTTGTGCTTTTCTTCATTATCCCGCCGAATGATTGGTGAACTAGAGTGCTTGCCCGCCGTCCACCGCAGGCAGACGACGAACCCCGCGAACCCTGAGCTTCCAAAAATCTCCCTAGTTTCTCTCTCTCACTCCCCCCCCCCACCCCCCTCCTCCCGCTCTTTCTCTCTCTCTCTCCCTCTCTCTCTCTCTCTCCCTCTTTATTCGTTCGGATATTATCCGATGTCAGAATGATCATGGCGAGTCAACAAGTGTGCAGTGGCGAAATGACAAGATGAAGGATTGAGCTAGGAGGGCTCGGACGCCGCGGACAATATGGATTGGGCGTGAAGGCTCATTATAGTCTATGAGCAGAGGGAGCGTGTGCGTGTGCGAGCGTGCTGTCATGACGTGTGCGTGGTTGCGTGTGCTTCAAGTTGAAAGCGTTGGTTTGATGTGTTTGTTTGTTTGTTTGTTTGTTTGTTTTTTGGTTGTTTGTTTCTTGTCAAAATAAATCTCCAAATTAAACTTCATACTATTCATCAAATAAAAATTATTCCCTTCTTTCAAAAAAAAGTCCACTCACTAGCCAAACTAGATCCCAGATATTCGTGTGGATGTTACAGGCACGATGTTGCATTTCAAGAATATTGTGTTTACTTTTGCAGTGTTAATTGCACTGGAAGGCAAGATGGGGGGGGGGTATTCCTCCCACCAGTGACGTTGTTCCCCTTGATTCTTGCTTATTGCTCCTAACTGCTCTTTGCTTAAAGCTGACTTTAATGTGTCGTTGCTCTGAGGTCGAACGATTCCATTTCTACGCTTTGATGTGTACTTGAAGATTTTACTGAAAAAGAAGTATAAATTCATTTATAAGACATTGGGTGAAAGTCTTTGTAGTAACCATAGTTCAATAACTACGAATAGGAGTAAAGTCATAATCGACACTGCTCTAGTTAAAGGGCAACTACTGGAAAACGACCAGTGTCTGCAATGTATGCCGGAAGACGCACAAATGAAACATCTACAGCAAAATCCAGCATGATTATGAAAACATTTAATGAAGACTATCAATTATGAATTTGTTGTTTGAGTTTTGTTTTCGTTTCATTTTTACCCATCACCTTCAAGCAGTCGAAGATCCTTTTATCTCTCTCTCTCTCTCTCTCTCTCTCTCTCTCTATATATATATATATATACAGGTATATATAGCTTATTGTTGTCAATAATCTAGTTCATATCTACCGTAGATCAAGGAAGCTACCGCTACTGACAATGTGATACGTTTCCTTAACAATTTTTCAAACTTTTAGCAAAGGAACATACTACGTCTTGCATATTCCCATCATTCCATGTTTAAATTGGCATATCATATCAATACGCACGCCTTGAATACTGTAGGCCTTATACGTAAGAGCAGAAAAAAGTAAACGATATAATTTATCAGCAAATAACCACAAAGAAAAAACATGAATTTCAGTCAAAATCTATATCATAGCATGACTCATTTATAATTCACGGGACAAATGCTGCATTACTGTTAAACACCGCAGATAATTAACGTACTTTCGAACCTCGTGTCATATAAAAATGTGACGTTAGAATAAAATTTGATAAACAAGCAAATGAATGTAGTATAATATACTACATAAGATTACTATGAGTCTTTAAACTCCGAAGTTACATTTGTATGCAGTCTCAAATTTTGGCGACGTTCTTCCGGTATACGATCACAGTTTCCACTGATAAAACTAATAGTGATAACAGTCGCACTTGTAGAGTGCATTAACACTGCCGGAACTGCTTCTCTCTTCACTTGGTGAAACCTAGAGAGGTGGGAAGAGAAGAACCCCACCCCCAGCCCACCCCTGAAAAAAAAAAAATAACAAGACTAGATGAACAACAGGTGGAGGCAGCAACACCTGGGAGAGTTACTCTACAGTTATACGGAGATGGCGCTCTTTTGACATCTGTTAAACCTTTTATTATTAAAGTTTTGTGCACAGTACAGGGTAATGAAGTCGCTTCTTTGTTGGTAGATGTACATGACAATTTTGAGCATTATATCACACTAACAATGCTGCCGTATCATGTCGGCATTAAGATTTCGTCTTTGCGATTTCAACTGAGATTCTTGTTCGGGTTGGCAGCCGGTGAATCGCCTGTGAAAGTGGATGGATTATTGATGAATATTTATGATTTCAGGTAAGCCTCGCATAAGTAGAAATTCAAATTTATGTGAGCGAGTATAAAATAAGATCATTCTCTCCTTTTATCGTACCGTGTCTTCGAGAACAGGGCTAAGTCTAGCATAAACCTTTATCCTACTAGAACTGCCCATTATGAATATTTTCCTGTTGTTGTTGCATACCGTTTTCACAAGTATCTTTTTAGGTAGAATGAACGCTCTAGAAGAACTCACTGCCATCATATCCCAAAGAAAGAAGACGACTTGGATTTGCAATTCAAAGCTCTAAGGGATTACATACAGAGAAGCAGGTTGGCAATTTATGAATAATTTTCCAAGTCATCCAGATAGACTTGCATTGACTTTCAAGTATGCAGGACAATTCTTGGAAAATATACATTGTTCCCTCTCCTTCATAATATAGCAGCCTCGTCAAGGGGAAACACCTATATCGATATTGCAAATCATTTTTAAGATTTGAAGATTAAGAAAATGGATTCTGCAGGATATTACACATCTCTTCTCAAGATGCTTGAGCGTATCTCTGTAATTTCAAGCACTCTTGCTTTCATCAAACAAACGTGTAATTTGAAATCATGAAAAACAAGGTACTACACATCTTCTTCATAAGGTGCTTGAATGCATCTCTGTATTTTCAAGGAGACGAGCTCATCAAATGAACTGGATCGCGAGAGCCTCATTTCATTTTTTTTTTTGTCTTTCACACTTATTAGTATGTGTGCTTACACTTTTGTGTGCAAAGGTGTGTGTGTGTGTGTGTGTGTGTTCCTGCATGAAGGCAAGGAAAAAATAAAGGAAGCAGACGCAAGCAGCGATTCGTTGCCATGGGATACACACGCGCACCCACACACACACAAATACATACACACACAAGCAAACACACACACATGATAAAACACTCATTGAGCAAATCCATGAGCACACACCATTCCCAGCCGTACGTGACAAGGGGTGGACAAAAAAACCCAAGAGTGTCACGATTCCCAAAAGTACATTTAAGCGTTCCATAACAGCGCGCAAATCCCACAAACTATAGCAGCTCCAAAATCCCCATCATATAAGTAATTCGAGGAATGGGGCCTTAACGTGAAACACGGCAAATTTCAAAATCGGACCGCTTGGCGCCAATTTGCCAATGCCGCCTTGTAACGAAAGTAAAAGAAAACTCGCCAGAGTTTCTATCTTTTTAACGGTTACAGCTCGTTATTCCGAAGGTTCGTTATTCCGAAGGCTCTTCAGTCCGAAGATTCGTTATTCCGAATGTTCGTTTTTCCGAATTTCATTTTCGGATTAACAAATCTTCGGAATAACGAAACTTCGGAATAACGCCACAAATGTTCGGATTAACGAACCCTTTTTCATTTTCGGATTAACGAACCTCTGGGTATATAGGGAATTTGTGTGTTTCGGATTAACGAACCTTCGGAATAACGAACCTTCGGAATATCGAAACTTCGGAATAACGAACAGCACCCTTTTTAACAATGTGTGTTCTCTCTCATAAGGATACATGCAAAGTGAAATATTGTCCGTCTATTATGCACAGTTTTATAGTGTCAGTGTGGTTTTTGATGCAAAAAACAGTCTAAGCTATCTGATCTTGAGGTTGCAGAGGATGTACTCAAAAAGTCTCAATAAATATTTAACATTAAAGCCAGCATTTGAAGATCGCTGAATATCTCTCAACTTTTTTTTTGTTTGTTTGTTTATTTTTTTTTTATTTTTTTTTTTTAATCACGGGATAAAAAGTCCTCCATCAGCCAGGTAAGGTTGTTTTCAGAGACGCCATGAATACTGTGCTACAGCAACAGAAACAACACAACAGTTAACAAATCAATCAAAACAAGCATGCCATAAGTAAATACATTATCATATACAGAAGCTACTACTAAGAAAAAAAAAAGAAAACAAATAGACGTACATTAGCATTTCTTTTTGTTAAAAAAAAATCGCGTGATGACGTCACGAGATATTACAAAATGGATCGCCGAATTTGGTGAAATATCGAGGGGCGTTCCCAATGCAATCTATCTCTCCCTTCAGCTTCTTCCTTGTTTATTCATCAGATACACAGTGCGAAAAACTAAAATCAGAGATGAAAATTACCAGGAATGATGTCTATGAGAAGGAATGTTCTCGATTAATTTTCACCTTTAAGATAAAAATCAAAAGCGCAGGTATAGGCTAATAATAGCGATCTTTGAATGATGTTCTAGAACCTTTTGCTACTTTCCCAGGCAGAAAAAAACCCACAATAACAAAAACAAATCAAAAACAGAAACAAAACAACACAACACAAAAAGACACAAAAAAATAAACAAATGTGAATGCCTCCAAATGCACAATTATCCCTAACGGCGGCGTCTCAGCGTGTCCAATAACCTTAGATTGATGAGCATTCGAGACAATGAAACGTGAGGAAATTACATTATCACGGAAGTCTGTCAAGCTGATACAAGTCACGTGTGCTCATTTCCATGGAAGTCGTTGTAGTAACAGCGAGAGCCTGGTATGCAGCACATACCAAAACTCAATGTTTGCGAGAGGATGTTCAAGACGGGAATGTCTGCGCACTCACGCGCACCTTGCGGATTACCGCGCGAAATAATGCATGCGCGGACACGGCCGACTCTCCGGGTAATCTGCACGCGCGCGATGCAGCGCCTTTCTCGAATAACGTTCCCTGGATGGAAACACTGTACACCCTAGGTCACATAGAGACACTGGTCACATTTTCTTTGGGCCACTGGGCGAAAAATGCTACGGACATTCGAATCATGTTCTCGCATGTCGAATTGTCAACGGAAAAGGTGCGACACCCGACCTGTAGGATTGCCCCAATCATGTGCTTCGTAGATTTAGCAAGAAGAAGGAGGCAAAAGGGAGAATAGGAAAATTGAGAATGCCGATGGCCCTATGAGCATGTGAGCTGTAAGAAAATTCTAATGCTTGAAGAAACCATTTGTTTTTGTTTTTCGCTCTGTGCATAGATCTAAAACATGTCAGAAAATCATGGTCATACTCTTTGAAAGGCCTTTAATGACGAAGATTCATTAGGCCTACTATCCATTTGGCCATGGAAGGTAACTGTCGTATCATTTTAAGATTGAAGCTATGTTTTTAATTTCAGCCTCGTAAGGCCAACATGCAAACGTAATTATCAACAGTAAACTTTAAAAAGTGATTGTGCTAATATGTAGGCTATAAGCTAATCTGTTTTAAACGTTTTCTCCAACGATAATCAAGATCCTTTGTTTAACCTCGTCACCATTGCAGTTAAAATCTAAAACAAAATAAAACGAATGAACCTTTAGGTTTCATTGATCCTTACATCTACTGGACTGAGTTTAATGTGCTTAATTTTCCAATTCCAGATTTGAACTATCAAATACCAAGCTTACTATCACATTACTATCACTATCACATCTATATATATAATACGCGAAGTTGTTGTTGTTGTCGCGGCCTTATGTATTTCCTGTTTTATTCCGGCGTTGCTCGATTGTCTATCTCCTCCCGAGCCGTCGGCTCCGGGCAGCTGCGACCGGTGCCGTCGGCCGCGGGAGAGTATCCTGCATCGAATGGCGCGGGTTTCGTCCCCGCTCCGCCTCCGTGTCGACGTCGAGGACGAAAAAGAAAATTAATTAGATAGATGCATAATGCATTTTTGTGCGTGACGAAAGAGCTGAGCGTTTTAATATTCACCGATCCTGCGCTGGACTCCTGCTTTCTCGATAGTCCATGTTTTAGCTTGCAGAGACAGTGGGATACTAAAGATGATGGGTGCAGCGAAGTCTCTGACATCTTCCGGCGGACACGCACGCACGCACACAATGTACTCCACAGAACTCAAGAGTTCTGTGATGTACTCTCGGGTGGGTACGGTATGCCAGTGTGTGGCCTGCGCCTGTGTATGTATTGACGATGGTTACACGAAACACTATTTGCGTGCCCGTGATATGTACTCTCATATGGTATAATACACGGCGCGGTCATACAAGGGCATTTACGTACAGTGACGTTCGCCATTGGCGTGCCCAAATGAAAACAACGAATGCTGTTATTTTATTGTATTTTGCACAACTGCAGGATATTATGCAGCTCAGTTCCATCATTTAGTTTACTCTCAAGTCGGGTATCATTGTACTCAGACTGTTCAGGACGGCTAAATATCCACTTAAATTTTGTCCTTGCCGATCGTACCCTTCCATATTATCAGAGTACACGCGCCGCTGTTCATTCGTTTACTGCATGGCTGCTGTAAACATGAATATTCATGAGACGAGCGGACGCGGGGGAAACCCTCGCTTTGCTGACCGCCAATTTTTGAAGTTACAAGTGGACATCAGATGTGTGGTTCTATGGTGCATCAAACCAAGTTTTGGTGATAAAAAATAAAAAAGAGGGAGCAAATGACGACAAAAATATTCTTCTTTCTCCCATAACGTGGGAAAAGAAATATTAAAGAAAAAATACGAGGCCCTGAGACCCATGGATTCCCACGGGTGCCTACTTATTAAATCTAATGACTATGATCTCCCCCTCCCCAAATATAACAATGATTATAAGAATAATATAATAATAATAATAATAATAATAATAATAATAATAATAGTGATAATAGTGATAGTTATAATACTGATAATAACAATAATGATGATAATGTTCAGTCTGAAGCTGAAGAAGAAGGACATTAATGATTATGATAATAATGATAATAAAAATGTACAGTCTGAAGCAGATAAACGGGTGGTTCTATGATCCATCAAACCAAGGTTTGGTGATAGAAACAGAAAGAAGAGAGCAAACGAAGACGAACATATTTTATTTCTCTCAGCACAATAGTAACAAAAACACTAGGGGTCTATAGGCCTATATGAAGTAGTCCTACTCAGCACAAGATTACGTATTTTAGTGCCGTGAACCAGTTTTGGACAGTTTGCGCAGGACTGTCTTCAGAAAAGCTTTTTATCAAGAGCAGAAAAATGGGGGAAACAGATTTTTACAATTCTTAACAAATTAACATTTCCGCCTCCCTTGGTTGATCATCCCTTTATTATGACTCTACTCTCTCCTCTCCCCTAAATGTTAATGATAATGTTAGTAATAATAATGATAATGATAATAACAATAAAAATAATACACTGAAATAATGATGATAATACAATAGGCCAATGCAAATGAATGGGGAGGGGTGCTATGATCCATAACTTAAGAGTGGGCGGAAGAGACACAAACAGGTACTGGATTGTTTTGATGTTTAAAATGAAATATCAATGATAATGAAGCTATTTGAAACGTCTATCAGTCGTAGAGTAACCTTGACATGACGGAATAACAGATATTCACTATCCCTGACCGATAAACTTTTTTCCTTAATTCCCTTGATTCATCCCCATGTCAATGAATGATATAAAATAATAATAAAACCGAATGACTATGATCTCCCCTCCCACAAAATAACAATAACAATAATAATGATAATGCTAATTATCATGATAATAAAAACAATGAACAGTATCAATGAGATAAACGGGTGGCTCTAGATCCATCAAACCACGTTTTGATTATGAAAACAGAATTGAGGGAGCAAATGAAGACGAAAATATTCTTTGTGTATTTCTTCTCTCATAACGTGGTTGAAAAAATATCAAAGGAAAAATACGAAGCCCTGAGACCCGTAGATTCCCACGGGTGCATAATACTTATAAAACCTAATGATTATGATCCCTTCCACAAATAACAATAATAGTTATGATAGCAATATAACAATAGGGGCCTAATGAGAATAATAGCATGATGATAATAATGATGATGTATAGTCTGAAGCAGATAAAGGGATGGTTCTATGATAATAATCAAACCAAGTTTTGGTGATTAAAAACAAAAAGGAGGGAGCAATTGAAGGCGATCAAAAATATTATGTTTTTCTCTCAACGTGGGAAAAGAAATAGGAATGAAAAAAAAAAAATGCTAGGCCTTGAGACCAGCCGTGGATTCCCTCGGGTGCCTGCATGGATGCAAGAGCAGGGGGTATAATTAATATCAAATTCATAGTGTCAATAGTATCTCCCCATTCCGACGGGAAGAATCTGTGGGCAGAACTTCCGGAGAATCTCATAAGCGTTTTTGGTAATTTTCCCTGAATGTTTGTTTTTGGGTTTTGTTTTGTTTTTATTTTTCTGTTCTGCGGGGATGGAAATGTGCGTGTGTGTGTGGGGGGGTGGTCATGGGTAGAAGAGATCGAGCACAAGTAACGAAAGAATGAGAAAAATTTTCTTTTTATTTCATCAATAAAAATGTGCAAAATTGTATATAATTATGAGGAAAAAAATAAAACCCCTAAGACCCGTGGATTTCCACGGGTGCTGCTAGTTATGTTATAGTACAATAAGCTTTGTTCAGAACTCTCTTGATAAAAATAGCAGATCTCTCAAATTTATGTGTACACTGGACATGCTGGAGTCGATATGTCTATGCATCCAAGGCACCATTACACAGCTCAGTTACCCACAGACACACAAACACACACATACGCACACACACACACACACACACACACACACACACACACACACACAGAATCCACAATACAAGGGACTCCCGCTATAACGAAGTCCTCGAGAATAGCAGTTTTCTTTCGTTATTTTATATCGAAATTTCGTTGCAGCCGAACAGTATAGTACATGAATATAGATAGCTAATCTTTTTTGGGCCTGATTTTTTAAATCGTTGTAACAACCGCTCGCTACAACCGTCTTCGTTATAATGAGAGTGCAACTTACATTTTTTTTTTGAGCCTCCGCATTATTAAAAAAAGTGTGTTTAAGGTTTTCTCCAATGTTGTAGCACGTCAAGATAAATAGGCTGATAAAGTTTGACTGGGGGAGCACAAACACGGCAACCTTGGACCTCAAACAGCGACATGCAAAGAGTTATCTCTGAACTCCCTCCCCCTTCAACATGTTATTTTCTTTTTAAATTTTCTTAAATCAACATCACATATAATATGTATCCCGTATAGTTAACAACAGTCACCATTTCACCTTCCTCAATTGGACACCGAGGGACGTTTCATCCTATACCGCCGCTATGGCTGCGAGCTAGGTTTCGGACATCTTGAGGTGAATGTTTCGGACATCTTGAAAATCTTCAAGAATGTGTATGAGTTGGATTAGGATTTCCCCCTGAATTATGATGTGTAGAGCATTTTGATCAGGCTTGTGAACTGGTTCGGTGGATGACGCAATTTATATTGCCAGTTCATCTTTTGATGGAGGCACTGCGCCAAATGATGCCCTTAGTAAACTTGAAATGCAAAGAAACATATTTGTAATTAAGAAACAAACAGAAAAAGCTTTCTTTGCTCGTTTGTTAGAGTGTGCGTGTACTTCGTACACTTAAAATTGTATGATCATCTGTCGCTCCCACCTACGCAACGATGATAACAGAGTAATTTCCTTTCGTACAACGAATGTTATAAGTATTACTGGCGTGAAGGAGGGAGGGGGGGGGGGCTTTCAAGACAGGAGAAAACCACGAGAAAACCGCAGTACTTTCCCTGCATCTGTGTGCATGCATGATGATAATGCAACGGAGGCAATAGCTGCGGAAAGCTGTCTCTCATAAAAAAGAAATGAAGATCGGCATTATCTCCAATATGTCTCGACTCCAATTCTACACGCACGAGAGGATATTCTGCAATAAGGGATGCATAAACTAATAGGAAATACGAGAAATTATGAGAAACGTGAAGGGTGGTTGGGGGTAGAAGGAGAAGATGAAGAAGAAGAAGAAAAAAATTACATTTCCGGCATCAGTTGAATTTACCAGCTACAACTACTCTTATATAGGCGAATCACCTGTATAAATACACGTAGGGCTTTTTGCGTTGTGGGTGGTTTACACGCTTTGCTGCATCGCGTGGTTCAAGAGCATTGGTTCTCTAATGACTCTTCTTTAAAGAATAAAACTTTGTAAAATGCAAGTGCTGGAATCCTCGTGCGGATTCAATTCATTTCAATCATTTTCATTCTCATTTTTCTTCCAACAAGACATAACAATGAAGTGGGCGTATGTTTGTGAGTGTGTGTGTGTGTGTGTTTGCATGTGTTTTTTTTTTTGTGTTTTTTTTTTTCATGAGGACTGCAAAGAACGGAAAGGCCTTGAATGTGTGGTAATCTCAATTACACAACAGAGATTTGCCTAACAAGATGGTAGGCCCCAATGTTTGCAAAATTCGTCCAGGAAACTTTTGGGCGTTACGCCCTTTTTGCTTGTACATAGTTATAAAAATGATAATAATGACTCAGCAACTGCAGTAAAGCGGGTACTGCTCTACAGTGACTTAATTGTTCATGAAGGATAAATCTACGACACACAACACAGAAACCGTAAGACATACAACATTCAAAAAAAAGATGCAAAATTCTGTTTTGAATATTTTGTCTGTATTCTCGTGTAATTTCATAATACAAAGCTGTGTCAACTGTTGAAAGAGCTACCGCTCAGAAATGTCTGTGTCGAGACGGTTTCAAAGTCACAAAATGTGTTACAGTACTGTGTTTCCATCTTCCTTTGTTCTGTTTGTTTCTTTGCTTGCTTGCTTGCTTTTTTTTTTCTCGGTATAAACGCAACCGAACAGAGCCCGCGGGGCTTGAATACTGACATAAACCATGCAAACCACAAGAAGGGGCACACATCTCAAGAAATGGGTACTATCTATAGTCAATAACATTCAAGCATATCAGATCAAGAGCGGGGACAGTTGTTGCGTTCTAATAATTGTTGTTCGGACATTGCTGTCGCTCGGGTCAGTTTCGCGATGGCCAGCGCGTATGAAACTGCTCCTTAAACTTATCAGCGTTGACGTGTGGTTTTCGAGTGCATTTCTCCCCGCCACTTTTCATCATGTCGTTTGACGTCAGGGAGTGTATAGAAATAATTGACATGCAGCTTATCATCACCGGCTGTATACTTCACATTGCACGATTCGGACGGGGCAAGAAAATACTTGGATGTACAAAGCATTATTCTAGAGTTCACATTTACTGCCAGTGTCACAGACAGACAGACAGACACACACACACACACGCACGCACACACACACACACACACACACACACACACACACACATATAAATATGGGAGAGAAAGCGACTGTGTGATAGCAAGGAATTATCAGATTAATTCATTGGTTAAAGCATACAGTTTTTACTTTGAACAGAATGCGCAGAAAAAGCTTGCGGTCGCATGCTTGTGTAGGTATGTGTGTATGTATGTATTCAAATTATTTTCTTTTTTGTGGTTTCCTTTGTTGCTTGTTTGTGTTTTGAATTTTTGTGTTTGTGTTTGTTTTTGTTTGTTTGTTTGTTTGAGGGTTTGAGGGTTGGTTTGGCTTGGCTGAGGGACTGGTTTGTCACAGTCTTGAAAGACGATGGAATGGCAGGAAATGCTTTTATCAAGGGGGGAAAAAAGCAAACAAACCATGAATCTGCGGAACAATGTCTAATATATGGAATACCGTTTCTATGGCAATGTCTCATCAGATGAAGGCAATGACCTTTACAATACAACCGCATCCGTCAAAGAACATTGAGTTAAAAGCGTGTAGAACGCAGCACGATTCAACATGCATAATACTGCTATTCACGATATTATACAAATTCATACTTTGCCTTGAGAGTTTACAGTGAAAACTATTGGCTGAGGTGACTCCGAAAGAACTATTCACTTCGGGGAGGCACCGAGGCCTATAGTTTTAACAAAAAAAAAAACAAACAACTCGAAATTAGGCATATCATATCAAGGAATTTTAATTTATTGTCTGTGATTGTACTTTTGACTTTTATTTTTTTTTTATTTATTATTATTATTTTATTTTATTTTTTTATTTTTTTATTTTTTTTTTTTGGGGGGGGGGGGGAACCATAAAACTGAAAAGCTACACATGCGGTAGATGCTCACACTCCGGGTCTAAGGTTGCTGTCGCTGAACTAACATTACCGATGAAAACATCGAAGGGAAATGACATCAGACAGATAGATCTGCTCCGACAGATATAAAAAGAAAAAGGCGAATGACATATGGAACCCTGCTGAGTGTTTGGCCAGAAGTGCGCGAAGTGTACGATGGGAAATCAACATTTGCTCCTTTCTAACATAAATGTTTAATCTCGTCTGAGACCTCGCAATGCTTTTGGGAGCATTTGACACATGGGCATACGTTGTGGCACTTTCTTTAAAACACAGCTAAAAGGAATGGGATAAAAGAAAGAGAAGGAGACGAAGAACAAACTTTGCCAGAAGAAAAAAAAGTCATACAAGTAGAAACTTGGAGCAGTGACGGCAGGGTAAATATTCTTTATTTAACCTGAAAGAAAAAAAAAAAGAAGAAACACATCTGAAAAACAAACACTGAGGGACAAAAAGGCATGTTTCGGAGGAGAGAGGTTGGGTGCAACCTGTCATTAAAGGTTAAGCAAAAATGTGTATTAGAATAGCGAGAATGATTACAAATGAAAAACACATGTGGTTCTAACAACCTTCGCGGTACTGCTTTAAATTAGGTCTGCATCGTGCAACGTACTCAGGGTTATTCATGAAAAACAAGAAATCAGAATTATATGAAAACTGATATCAGCGCACGTGTATTAAAGGGGAAGTCGTGTTATCAAAATAGCATTGGTATTCCTATTATCTATCACCACGACAGCTGCAGTGCCGACGATGGTAACAGATCACTGAGTACTGGTAATGATGTTTTAACGCCAATGGAAGAATCGTTCGCTTACGGGAATCAGGTGGAGTCACGCATGAAATATTGTCAACAGTTACCGTACTTCTTGTGATCATATTTAGATGATAAAGATGAAATAAAGGTCATACGTATCTATATCTATGTGGATGTATATACATATACGCACGCACACACACACACACACACACACACACACACAAATATATATATATATATATATATATATATATATATATATAATTTATACATAAGGGGTCAGCTTGCTAAACTGGATGTAAAGAATAAACAGAGGGACGGGAAGCAAAATCTTAAGTTGAGGAAAGGCTTCCTGTTGCAAACATATTTTGATTAAAGTCTGTTGACTGGAGACATTTTTAAGTATACTGTTACAGGGAAATAATATTCAAATATGTATGTTGATTGAGGGAATGCAGCAATATAAGTAGAATGAGTCTGTGAAGTTTGAATAAAAGCCGTACATCCATTAAAATGATATGTTTATCATCAATTTGTCACTGAGATACATTACGGGAAATATTATCTCCCCGCTTTGTTGAAGAGGTAAGTGAAGTGCTTCCATTATGCCAAAAAAAGAAATAATGTTCTCGCAACAAAGGAGCTGGTACGATTTATTACTGTAATAAAAAAGAAATATCGATCTCTAATGATATACATTAACTTAAAAGTCGCATGATGATACCATAATAATACCAGCAAAAAGCGCGAGTCTGTGGTGTGTATACGTGTGCAAAGACAGAGAGTGTATGTGTGTGGGTTTGCGTACATGTGCACTAAAATGATTTCGAATTATAGAAAGAAATGACGTACAAACTTATGTGAAATAATACAAAAAGACTGACAAGAGAAGAAAAGGTTTTTCACAAAATAAGAGAGAGATAGAGAAAGAGAGAGAGAACGAATATATATATATATATATATATATATATATATATATATATATATATATATATATAGATATATATATATATATATATTATATAAATATATATAAATTGCTATGATATACCACAGCTGAAACTTCAACCATGTGAAGCAAACGGCAATATGGTTCAGTTGATATTGTCATGGATGAATAGGGTCTGCTCGTTAGTCTGTAGATAACAAGGCCTTAATTAAGATCACATGATTTCGTGTGTTATTAAGCATGACAAACAGTGTCTAGACATTCAAAACCTTTTGTCGATTGACTGGATTTGATTTGCTTTTTTTTTTCGTGATATGAAATATTGTCAACGACGGTATGTAGGTTTTATCCACACGAAACATTGATAACAATAAATACTTGTCATTCATTTATATGCCACCTCATTCATAAACATGTGAATTTCAGCAGATGATATTACACTGTACTTTTGTTGTTGTGTTTTTGTTTTTATTTTGTTTTTTTTTTTGTGTGTTTTTTTTTTTTGCTTATATCACTTGACGTCTTTGGCGTGCGTGTAATATATTTATGTAGCTATATATTAGAATGTGAATACTCTCTCTAAAGATATATTATTTCCCTTTTCTCTCTCGCTCTCTCTCTGTCTCTCTCTCTCTCTCTCTCTCTCTCTCTCTCTGTTGTGACTCCTATGGACTTTATAAATTCACTCCGTCTCATCATCATCCATATCTTTCTCTACATTTTTTTTTTATTCCCACGCACAAAATTATGATACAATCGTCATGTGTCTATATGAAAATGACAAGGCCTCAAGCACGCCATTAGACTTTCAATAATTTCGCGAATTAATTACAGTTTTATCGCCACGCGTTCTGTTCATTATTTTTGAAATGAGAAAATCTTTCCTCGATGGACCTCTTATAGCCATGACGTACTGAATTGTAAATAAGTTGCCTATTACCACTCTTTTGCAAATGGTGATTGAATCAGCAGATGGCTGTATTGATAAGTACACTTCAAAGACATGCTTTCAGTGCTGGCATACTGGAATCCGTAAAATACGAAATAGATTATAGAATAGGAATATGTTCATGACGTGTGTGTGTGTGTGTGTGTGTGTGCGCGCGCGTGTGTGTGTGTGTGTGTGTGTGTGTGTGTGTGTGTCTGTCTGTCTGTCTGTCTGTCTACCTGTCTGTTTGTCTGTGTCTGTGTGTTTTTGAGCGGGAGGTATAATACTGATTAAAACGGGTCAAATCGTCTGTCATTAACGAGGGCGCTAGGCGCCTGGAAAAGAGGACGACACTGAATTAGGAGTGAAAATGGTGTTGTTGAAGTGATTAGCTTTTTGGCTGCCATTGGTGAGTTAAGTTAGCCAAATTTATCATGATTTCTCTCTCGCTTCTTACAAGATCGGCCCAAAATCAGGCAATATTTGAATCGAAAAATGACAAAAGGACTCTCTCATTTAACCATCGAAGTTGCATTCAGTGATTCAACATTTCTCTTGCTTGCCCACCCTCCTTGTCACACGTTGATGATCATGCTTACTCATCCTGTTCAATTATCATTACAACATGAAGAAAAAAAACTTCTCTGATTACCTGTGAACTAATCGTCTTCATTCAAACTCTGCATCCTCAAATTTGAAAGCTCCCGGCCCATTCTATCAGTTAACTCATAGATACACATTTATAGATCTAAACTGTCATTAGTCTTAACCCGTTGAGGACGGTTTGATTTTGCTACAACACGCACTTTCCATAGACACCTGCTTAAGTATTAGTTCAGACCTTCTAGTATCCCCCGAAAAAAAAAAAAAACGAATTCTATACGGCTCACGTCCATTCCAAGCAGCAAAGAAAATAATAGAAATTTAGATTCTGAAAAAAAAAACCACTTGCATATGAAAGCTTTTGCTGTTTAAGCATCTATTTGTACCTGTTCATCTGTCATTTGTAGTAGTTGAGGGCATAGAAACTGAAATAATAGTGCTATAATGTAGTTGCTTGTCATTATCATCATCATTACTTCTAGATGTCTCTGTACACATATCATGTCTCTTCCTATAATATAGCCTAATGAGGCCGTCATACTAGTATTCTACAGTGTTACTCCTGGCGATGCAAATCACGTGACGTTGTCTCCCGAGTCCTCGAAAAACAAAAAAAAAATAATAATCTCCGTCCTTTGCCGACCGGAAAGCTGACATTTGAACGTGAATATTGCATGGCAACTTGATATGGGGTACAATAATGGAACAATGCTTCCTTTTATTGCCCGCGATTCGGAAACAAGTATACCGGACAGCAAAAGAAAGTACCCACTTCTGTCAAAGGCTGTTTCGAAAAATGCTCTTCCAGGAATGCGCATCTGTCCAAAGTATGCCAGTGTATTGCATGCGCACACGACCGCCCGTCTGCCGGTGTCCTTGTAGCAACTACACTGGACAGCAAAAGAAAGTACCCACTTCTTTCAAAGGCCGCATATAAAAATTCACCACCTAGAAATAAACAATTTTTGTACACAGGTATGCTGCAATATCCATTTGTAATCACATACCCAATAGCAAGTGATTATCTTTATTACAAAGAAAAAAATGGCATGCACAGCATCTTGGTCACTGAATCAAAAGTCACAAAATGTAACAGAATGAGCCTCACAAGCCTTACAAGACGTGGCATAATTTTCTAATGGAAGCTTGCTTAGACCAGAGTAAAGTAATGTCCAGTCTAAAGAGCTAACTCATTTTATTCTGAGAATTAGCATAATCAGGAAGGGTAGCATCCCTAAATACAGAATACACTCGTTAACATCATTTTGACAAAACAGATGTTCATTTGACATATTGGTTGTTTAAAAATGTTATCCATGCAGTGGCCATTTTTGCATGGTGGAAAGTGCTGTTGTATGGGACTTTTGATTCATTGACCAAGATGATGTGCATGTCTTCTTTTTTTTTTTGTAATAAAGATAATCACTTGCATTGGGTATGCGATTACCAATGGATATTGCAGCATACCTGTGTACCAAAATTGTTTATTTCTAGGTGGTGAATTTTTATATGCGGCCTTTGAAAGAAGTGGGTACTTTCTTTTGCTGTCCAGTGTAGTTGCTACAAGGACACCGGCAGACGGGCGGTCGTGTGCGCATGCAATACACTGGCATACTTTGGACAGATGCGCATTCCTGGAATAGCATTTTTTCGATACCATAGCAACTTATCTGTTCCTTTGTAGTTTTTTTTTTTCTTCTTTTGTTCTCTGTTTTTATTTGTCTGTTTGTCTATCTGTATGTTTGTTTGTTCGTATATGTGTTTGTGTTTAGTTGATGTTGTTGTTTTTTCTGGGGGGGGGTGGGTATTCACTTGCCCTTGAAGACCGTTTGAAACGAGCGCCCCATCCTTCTTTGATCTTGCCTGATAACAGTATCGATTATTGGGAAGATACACGCTTTAATTTTGATATCGTGAAGCGCGAGTCGCGCGCTGGATGCTGCTGCTGCTGCATTATCGCTTGGCAACAGGGCTTTGAAATATTCATACGATCGTCCCTGGCCACGGGCTGTCAGTAATCGCCGTGTTCAGAGCGGCGTCGTGCAGTGTTTGACAGTAAATTGGCGTTCCGTTATCTTTCCACGGTCAACTGCAAATGCGAAGCGACTGGTGAGAATCGCACTGAAACGAAGAGGAAAAGCAGTTAGCTACTGATAATTTGCTTCAGATTCTTATCAAAGTCATCTACATGTCAAATTCAGAATGGTCTTACATTATTTGGAAAATTAAGCCCACATTCGAGGTCTTTTACGTTGATCATACATGTGGTACAAATATAATGCGGTCTTGCGGGAAGAATGAGAGACAGAAACGTGGCCTTGGTTATGCTTATTTGGGTCTATCAACAATAATTCCTTCACATAGTGATCATCGCTAACTTTGTTTCTGCAAATATGTTGGCTTTTTAAGTATTTGACAAGACTTGCGCGTATGGATTCAAACAAACAAACAAAAAATTCCTGCGTTGATTTTATTTTTTTTAAGTGGCATGATAAAATAAGCAAAAAAAAAAAAACCGAGTGCTTAGATATGTACCCCCTATGAGTTTTACAAGTAAACAAAGTGGTCGTTTATAGTTGGCAAATGCAATCATAAAGCTGAATGATATAGAAGGAAAGAAAAACATTCGAATAGTTAAACTAGTCACTGAATATTGTCATGATTGTGCGTGTCCTGACAACAACAACAAAAAAAGAAAGATATTGAATAGTCGGAATGGTGAAACCAGATGATGAGAGCCATTGATTAGGAAAATGCTTGCATGATGAACGATGTTATTACTGACTCATTTAGTTACAGGCATGACAGGAAATGCACTCTTTAGTGCTAAAGACATCAACGTAGTCTGTTCCAAATTGATTATCTTATTAAAGAAACGTCCTCGTTATTTCGATATGTTCCCTTCATTTCCAACTGCTGACTATTCTTCCATCCAGCATACGCTCAAGGGACTTCAAAACGTCAATGATTTTTGCGAAACAAACTCTGCCACGACAATTGGTGTTCACTTCTCCGCCTTGTGACCTTTCTCTTGCATTAAAAAAAATTGCGTCCATTTTATGGATGTCTGTATGTCCATTTCTGTCTATTTTATGTTTCGTAGTTCATTCGTTGCCTGCCTTTGCCACGGCGCGGCGTCCAGTAGATTTACCTGGAAGAATGCTCGTCAGATAATGACTTAAGAATGGCCATTTCTTCGCAAGACAGATTTCAGCAAATCTTATAGGCATCAATCACCAGGAATAGCTAAACTAGAGACTAACATGCAGTCATGTCGACTCGAGCGGAACAGAGAAAGCTTAAATCAACACAGTGAGTGGCAGAACAGTATATTATGAGCGTTTCCAATCAGACATGAACACACTGCTACAGAACCTTTAAACGCCCACGTGACTTCAAAGAATGCGTACGTATAAATCAGGGTCATTTATCCATGACAACCATGAGCACCGCTCATCTCAAAGCCCATCGCGTCCCACTGTGGCTCGCAAATAATGCTTAGCTAATTTCATCAAAACACAAACAAACATAAATCAAAGAGGGGAAAATACTTACTGTTTATCTGACTGTGTTTAACCATAAAAAACAAATTGAGATTATGAGTTTCTATTACACTTAAAGGAAGGATATACTTGGTAACGTACATAGGCATCGGCTCAGTGCTTTCTCAATGGTTTGTGAATACACACACACACACACACACACATATATATATATATATATATATATATATATACATATACATATACATATACATATCCAATACATATGAGGAAGTCGTCAGTCAATGACAACATTGTAATTATAGGTCCTTATTTCATTCGATGATCTTTTAAGCGATGATTAGGCTATTTTTTTTTTTATAACAAGAAGAAAATCCCAAGTGTTCGTCCCCCTTTCGCCATGTTAAAAAGGAAGTGTTTGATCTTTCTTTTTTACTTTTATTTTGTTTTTACGTTGACATTCCCTTAAACAATGGTCTTGAGAACAACGTAATTATGTACAGTGTCTTTAATTACCGATCCTCCATTAAAAAAAAAAAAAAAATGAGGTCGCACACCATAAAGCAAAGTATCTCGCTGTCGCCTCATAAAGCTCATTAATTTTCTCCCATTACACTCTGAAACTACCGGATTAAAGAAGAAGCTTTTGCTTTATACATTATGCGTGTTCCCTTTCTCACTGTCCAAGATGTAGAGGTTTGCAATTACGAAAACTGCCATGCAAGGTGACTTTAGCGTCTCATCTTTCAGGATAATAACAACGGTGTAATTTCTTTAAATATCAAATAGGGTCAAGACAAGTTTCCTCTTTCTGTTTTGGCTTTTACTTTCTCTTTCTGGTTTCATCGTCTCCGCCTGTCTTTCAGTGAAGTCAGATGTTCCCTATATTATTTGTCCAATTTTCCCCTCACACACCACTGTTACTTTTCGAGACACTTCGTAATACATGATTAACAAAATAAGAAAAAAAGATTGCGATAATTATCGTCGGATGTTGATTCCCTTGCACCAGCATGCCATATAAGGCAATGCATATTTCGCCTATCAAGGATTACCTTATTACCTCCAATGTCACCATTTCTGCCGACCAATATATGTCGGTCTCACCTATATCTAAAGGAGTAATCAGATCAGCTACACATCAGTGTCGGAAACAGATTAACAAGATGGCGATTACTTATCACACAACTGAATGGTCATGTATACAGGGAAGCCCTCGATACAGTTCATGCAACACACACACACACACACACACACACACACACACACACACACACGCACACGCACACAGCAAAGCAACAACAACAAAAAACAACGACAATAACAAAAGCAACAAGCTTTCATAACTAGTAAAAAAAAAAAGAAGATACTACAACGCGTGGATATAACCAGGATGAAGTAAATACAGTGGGAGCCGTACTCTTTCTTGAAGAAACATGACGCACATCTCACTTACACGTCTCACACTAATCTCAATTACTGATTCGGGAATGTTGTACCAGATCCGAATAAATTCTATAAGAAAAAAAAATACAGATGTGGCACTCATTGACTTCCCACTCATCGAGACTTGAACATTTCTGCAGATGGCAATGGTGATGATGATGATGATGAGGAGGAGGAGGAGGAGGAGGAGGAGAAGGAAGAAGAAGAAGAAGAAGAAGAAGAAGAAGAAGAAGAAGAAGAAGAAGAAGGGGAGGAGGAGGAGGATAATTATTGTGATGCTGATGATGTAGATGATGATGAGAGAAACAGAGTTAGATATAGATAGATAGATGGATAGATAGATAGATAGATAAATGAATAAATAGACAGATAGATAGATAGATAGATGGATAGATAGATAGATAGATAGATAGATAGATAGATAGATAGATAGATAGATAGATAGAGCAAGGGAGACCCGATCAAATATGATTCAGTCACATTTTGCCCATGTACTTTTTCAACTAGTATGTTTATTGAGTCATGTAAACAAATGAAGTGTATCTAAATTTCATTTGGAAATGTACTAGTTACATTGTACTTAATTTGCTTATATGAGATTGTCATATTGTATGTTTTAGCCGGAAATGAAATAAAAATGAAATGAAATGAAATGAAATAGACAGATAACAGCAAGCGAATGAGCTCGACGAGGCAAGAGAAAGCCAGCCCACAGACCGAATAAAGATAGAGACAGAAAGACACACTTACTGACAAGCAGTCAGCTAGAAAGAAAAAAAAATAATAAAAGAATACAGAGACTCTGCTAACAATTACTGAATCATCGATTCTAATCAAACACCTCAATTCTTTGACCGGTTAACACACTGCATGCTGGGATGGGGCGTGCCGCGTGTCGCGCGGGTATAATTCCTGGATGGGGGGGAGGGAATGAACACCATTCCGGGAAGCAACGGGTTAACAAAGCGAGTTTACTGCGTACGTGGAAGGGCGAGGATCAAGACCAGTGTAGTTTGGGAGCCACGAAGCGGTTCGTGCTTTGAGAAAGCGTGTACAAGGTTTGTCTTTGGCACGCTCCATTCTTAGAGGCAGTGAGCGATCGGCTGCTAAATCATGCGAGACAATACAACACAAAGCAGATGTTTCTCTCGCTTTTCTTCTCTTTCATTTCTCCTCGCTCTCTAGAGGATGACGACGTCTTTATGGACACAATTGCAATTTGAGGTCATGAAATGCATCACATCTCTGAACGATATACCATTATGATGACATTCACAATTATATCAAATGCTTATCGGGAACTCTGCAGGTACAATGCAAGGAATTTTATAGTCTAAGGAAGGGTGTTGTTAGTTTTTTTTTTTTTTTTTTTTTTTTGTATCTGAGAAGACGGCCGAATAGCCCGTATTCACCTGCACTACATTGGTCTTTCATGAGGTCCGGTTGCATATGTGAGGCGGGACCACTTTACCGAGTTATGCACCATGCTCTTTGCAATGAATGAATGAAACAGGAACTGTTACGTGCATGGGCTCTCCATTTTACGTCCTATCCGAGAGAGAGAGTTTGTGTGTTTGCCTCTTACTAGAGAAAAAACACTATGATTACACACAACGATTCGGTCAGTGGGACTCGTTAATCGAACCCGGGTCCTTTGGATCTGGACATTGCTGGAGGCAGACGCGCTACCGACTGAGCCAACCACCGTCCTACGTATATTTGTCAGACTCGATCAGCTGAAAAAAACCCAAAAAACAACAAAACAGCTCCTCGTTGCTGACGTTGACAACGGTTGTGTGCAAAGAAAAGTGACCTGTCACATCAGTCGACAAGGATGAGTAAATCGTAGTAGACAATAATGTAAACAAATGAATAAATAGTATCTCTAAAAGTAGGGCGGGGGACGCGACTGCAATTGTGACCTGTAAACAAAGACGAATAGTTCGTATGTAAAGCAATGTCCGTCGTCCTAATGTAACCCCTTTCCGTCACTGATTGTTTAAGAAAAAACAACAACAAAATGTTGTCTCCTTTATCGTGAAATCCAATCACTTTCTCTCGGCGGAAAATGCCCCGGCATTCATACTGATGCGGCGGAGCGATTTCCATTTTTTGGCGGCTCGAGTCTGACAAATCTTCCACACAGGGCTAATAGAATGGCTTATAGGACCAACAAGGTTGTTTGTAATAGACAAACGGTTGCAACATTCAAGGAGACCTCCGGATGATTTTCAGATTTTTACATTTGAACAACTATAAGTTAGTTATACTGAGGACAGAGTTTCAGAATTTGTGGTAATTGGGATGAAGAATATAGGAATATTTTCAACATTTAGAGCAAATTGCAATGAATAAGGATGATGACATGGCAGAGTCACCATAAGAATGCATGAGTTGGGGCTCAAGGAAGCAGAACAAAAGAAGAAGGCATGCATAGATTATACACAGGTGAACTCGCAAGCAAGCGGTATTGTAATGGAATTACACTTCTATATTTCTGAAATATGTGAACCTCCTATGTCATCATCCTTGTTCAGTGTAATTTGTTTCAGGTTTTTCAAAGTATTGTTTCTCTGCTCAAGAACCACAATAAATTCCACAAATCTATACATGGAGTTGTCGATTTATGTACTACATGATGTGAAATTATGAAAATCGTCTGGAATGTCCCTTTAATGTGAAAAAAAAATGCTAGCAGTTTACATAGTGCAGGTAAAGAGACACTGGTGTCACAAATGTGGCAAGGATAACAGAAACCTGAACACGAAACTGTGAATATGGTCATTTATGCATTGTAATGATTTTTATATCAGCAACATCAGGTTGTACGTTCGGAGTTACTTTTGCATTTGGTTTTTAACATACCGTCTTCGAATAATCCAAAAATGGAATGTATCTTGAAGAAAAAAAAAAAGTAGTCGGATCTCAACCCTTATTCTTCTGTTCGTCCGTTTTGTTTGCTTTCTTGTTTTGCGCGCCTCTGTACTTGCACTTTTCTAGAGGATTAAAAATCATAGCTAATTCGTTTCGAAGAAACTGTATATGTAATGATTCGGCAATTAGAAAAAAAAATAGAAGAAATGTCATGGTACAAGAAACAGTGACGTATTGATCCCGGGAGATCGCCCTTCCACTTCACACATCATTATACATACTTCTACTTCTACACCCAGGCACACAAAACTATGCACATTTCGCAGATATGCATCATCTCGAAACCGACAAAAAAAAAAGTCGCGACGGTTTCATTTGATTTTTAAGTAGACCTGAATCCGCAGTATATCCATCAATTTTGCATGGCTTTTCTATAGTGTCTTGCAGAGTTGATCCTTTTCTGAAATTTATTTTGCACGAATGAATAATCTTTAAGTTGTATGGTTTTATAAAGTTTTATGGAAAAACGTTTTCCTTCTTGTTGTTGGGTTTCTCCGTTTTCACCTATCAAAACTCTACGTTGACTGTACCAACAAAGAGCAAAAAATCCGGTGGCTTTGGTATTTTGGCATCAACTTTGTCAACTTGTACTTGTACAGCTATATCAATTTCAGTTCATGAAAGAAAAAGTGGTGGATTTTTTTTTAATGCCAATGAAAAAGCACTCTACTGTTGGAAATGAAATAGATGCAATTCAATTCAATTCAATATTTAACAGTTCCTAATGAGCGTACAAAGTTTTAGGTATTAAAGCTGTGCTGATTGCAATACACTTTGAAATCCCTCTGTTCCTGTTTCACATACAACAAATAGTACGATAGGGTAAATTTTGGTAAAGAGTAATTCGGTGCTAAACCTTAAACTTCAAAGCACCCCTCCCGTAGACTTCATATGCAACATTCCTGCATACTTGGAATTTAGTTTTGTTGATCTAATTGTCATCATATGATAAAAGAGTAAAAAGTCTCCGCTTTCAAATTTGCTGTTTACGTTTACTTAGGATAGGGTTAGGATCTAGAGACGCAGGATTTAGAGAACCATGGGCAGCTACTGAAAGCTAGAGTGAAATGATGATAAACCTCTTGAGCAAAGAGTTTTAAAAACTGCAACAACAACAGAAAGGGATCAAGACATTGCAAGGTTCCATGACATTTTGCTCCTGCGGTAATAGCTCCGATACCTACACGATCTACACGCTAGGCCAAACATGAATTATACCCACAAACATAACCCTATACCACTAATCCTAATCCTCACATCAAATTAAATCTAAAACCCCACACACTCTTAACCCTAACCCTTTTAGTACGTCTTTGGAGAGAATAAGACTGGAAGAGTTGTTCCAGCAGCAAAATGTCACCAAAATGAAATCTCACGTCCCCGTCGAATGACGTACCTTAAGAACTGACAGCTTACAAGCATAAATAATCATTTCATTTATGTATATTTGCAGTACAAAATGTCAACCAATTTAACAACTGAGACAACATAATAAAGTTAACGATTTTAAACTCACCAATTTCGCCATCCTCGTAGCTTCCACTTTCACTTGGTATGTGCACTTTATTTTCCAAATATTCTTTTGAATAGTGAAGAAAATGTTCCAGAAGCGTTTTGCCGAGTTCTCTGTGGTTGCTATGTTTGTTTTCTCTCGCACTCCTCCTACTGGCAGGTGGAATGGCTACCATGCAGTCAAAGATCACCAACAACTAGAGGAAAGTATCGACTTAGTGTACATCAATCGCTGATAACTTCACAAAGAGTGATTTCGTCGGGAGAAGAAATGCATATGTCATTGGTGATGCGACATTGAACTTAATCCGCTATCCTACCCATTTCCCGATGATTATCAATCTTCTTTTTTTTTCCCTGTACCAAGTGAAGTATCCGTCATATTTTGTAACACCAGCTCAACGCCGTAGCAATCCGATGAAGCGAAAGTGATAAGTGAGGAAGGTGGAGGGAGAGGGGGTCCGGTGGAGAGAGAGAGCGAGCTAGATTCGGAGTTAAGACTGATCACGGACTCTTCCAACCACGAAAGGATGGGAGGGCTAAAGCCGCCAGCAGACACGACCGTGGACCCGCGCTTCGAGAAGACAGATTGGCTGCCGCGCTGCAAAAACAAGAAAAAACCCTGAGAGCGCGCAAGAGAGCTCGACAGTATGATTCAATAGTAGCAAGGACGGCGGTATATAATCATCTACTGCTGCCCAACTCTGCCTATACCTCGCCCAGGCACCAACCCTGCAGTGATGTTGAGCGTTTGCTGGCATCGGAGCTCTCGCGGGTACAGAGAAAAATGGAGAGATAGAGAGGGAGAGAGAGGTGCAAAAATGAGAAGGTACGGGAGAGAGAAAAAGAGGGCGAGAAAGGGGAAGAGAGACATGGGGAAAATCGGAAGGCAAATCCCGCGCAAAGCAAGTGCGCCTTTTTTGTTTTCGCGCAATTCTCGTCTACTGCAGACGAACGTGATCGCACGAGAATCGATATACTCTCCGTGAATGGATTTTTTGCAGACCCCCCCCCCTACACGATAATTGCATAGATGCTTTAATTGTTGTCGAGTGCATGGGGCACTATTCGATTGCATTGATTTCGTGATATCTGTAGCAGCGATTATGCCCATGAATGAGTTATATTCTCAAATAGCAAGAAATTATACCCGACTTCGAGCACATTTTCCTGACCGTCTGTACCGCAGGTTAGTCGATCGCATCGATCCTTAGATATCTGTGTCAACGATTACGCCGATTAGAGGGTTCTCTTCTCAGATTTCCGGAATTTACACCTTTTTACGTCACATGATAATGATTTATAGAATTTCACTACGTAGGATTTTGTTGTTGTTATTTTTTTAATTTCTCGGTTTTTTTTTAATCCATTGCGTTGATTGTTATGATTTTATATAGGTACGCTGTATCATTGATTGTCTAGGGTGCAACACACGATTACTTCATAAACCATGCATGGTGTGCTTTTATAAGTTTACATTGCACTGCGATAATGTGCGACCAGCATAACTCAAACAGTTCATAGGAGTTCTCTGGCTGCAAGTAAAATATATATGTTTTTAATTCTTTCGTGCTGAAGCAGAAAAACATAAAGAGCCTTTATTGCTGGAGTTATTTAGCCAAGGTCAGAACAAAAAAGGAGTAACAATCAAGTTTAACCTTTACATTGCAATAAGAATTCGTTTTTTTTTTTCTTTCTAACACGGGTAATCAGGGAAGTAGTAATAAGGCTGATGTAGCTGTATCATCACACGGTAAGTTAGCACCTCTTCAGTGTTGCCACTATTCTACAGAGTGCCCTGCCATTGTTATTACTCTTGCGTTGCCAGGTACTCATTTATACACCTGGGTCGAGAGAGACATGGTGGGTAAAAACATCTTGTCCAATGACGTAAGCACTGGGCGGGAATCGAACTCGGGTCCTCCGTTTGGGAGTCGGGAGTCTAACCCACTTTGCCACAGCGCCCCCTTTGATACCTGGTGGTTAGTTTATTGGAAACCATAATGAAATTAGTCTTGAAATTAAGATTAGAATATAAAACAATAAACAGCAGCGATTGAATTATGGCATCATATCTATAACAAAAAGAAATTGTAACTACTTCTCTTATGAATAAAAAACAACAGTATTAACGATGCCGGAGAAGATAACAAACGTTAGAGAACTAATGCAAAATTGCTAGAATCTTGATGCGTTCCTGTCACGTCGTGGTGCTAAAGTTGTTTTACGACGCCACAGTGCTCTGATGAATTACGATTACATGCCTCCATGGACAAAGGAGCTGAAAACAGACTGAGTGAATGATTATGTCGAGTTGATTTAAGACATGGCTGACGTTAAAAGTAAAAAGTGATAAATTAGCAAGGATGTGGAGGGAGTTTCATCTCAATCATCTTCGAAAAACAAAAAGGAAGCAACGAGCTATTTGTGATAATGGACCAATAGTCAGCAACTGCCTAAATGGATTATGGAATTGTATACAGCGAAAAAATCGGTCAGAGTAAACTAAAAATGTGACGTGAGAATAATGTGGTCATACAACCGCGCTCTAATTCGAAATACATATAAGATAGGAAAGAGAGAAAGGAGTTACGAAGATCAGCTCACTCTTCATGTCCCCCATCCAGAGTCCCCACTCACCCCACCCCCAAAACTGCTACCATCTTGTCAAATATCCACGTCCCCTCTTAAGAATCCTAAAGGGGGTTTAGCAAACACTGGCTCGAGTCGTCTCGATTGACAAGCAAGTTCTGATTAAAGGCAGCCTATTCCCTACAGACGGCGATAGGATTGTTCGTGCGACGTCGTCCGTCACCACGAAAGCAACTTTATCCGCCTCTCCAACCCTTCTGTTCTCTTCCACTCGTCTCTTTTTCTTCGTCGTCGTCTTCTTCTTCTTTTCTTCCTTTCTTTCTTTCTTTCTTTTTTTTTCTTTCTTTTTTTTTCCTTCTTCGTCTTTCTCACTTTCTTCATATGAATTTCAATCAATCTTACCATATTGCGGGTTTCTGTGATTTCTACCATTCATACTTGTCCTATTGTTGACATTTAGATTTCCATAGAATAGTTTCATCACGCGCCAGACCCTGCTGTGCAATCGATTACGTAATCAATCGCGTTGAAAGTGTGATGATTGTGTAGGTGTGCGTGTGTGCAGGAGAGAAAGAGAGAGAGAGAGAGAGAGAGAGAGAGAGGGAGAGAGAGAACAGAGTATGAAGAGGATGTTAGCTTCATTCCTTGTGTGCGAAATTTGATTTTTTATCTGATTACCTTTACATATTATTATCAATCCGAAAAAAAAAAATACCCGCCTTTTCTTTTCATGCCGAATGATGAACCTAATTCGCAGAGGACTGTTACTTGAATGTGATCATCACTGAACGGTCATACAATGCGTTGACTACTCCATCAGGGAAATTACAATTTCAAATCTCGCTGATGGGGTGGGCTATATAGGCAGTGCATGACATGGCCGAAGATCGTAGGCATTGTCATATTGTGTTCTTAATTTTTTTTTTCTATGCGTTTAAGTAGTACATTTAAGCTTGGTTTAGAGGTGTTAATTACTCTCCGCCGTGCATTCAGAAACTATATAATTATGATAGTCCCTGTTGCATAACATGCAATAATAAAATCACTGAATGATTATAATTATCATGATTCCTGTCTTTTTATACATTACGCAAATTGAACCTAATCTAAAAAGATAGTAAATGAATTTAAGACGTTTTCCAGTGAGTAACGGTAAAGAATAACCACACACACACACACACACGCACAGACACACACACACACGCCGACACACACACACAAACACACGCACAAACACACGCACAAGCACACACAAATGACTTCGTTATGCCACACTCTGTAATATAAGTTGTCAGAAAGTAGTCAGCAATGTCATGATATTCAATTCAATAAAAATATCAATGAAGAAAGAGTAAAATTGATAACAGCTAATTGGACGAACATTCAAGCCATGTAATACCCACAACTCCTACCCCCTCCCTCCCCCCCCCCCCCAAAAAAAAGAGATGGATCATTAACATATTACTAATTCTGATAGATTTATCTATTCCGCTTCTACCAAAACACACAATCTCTTGAAAGAAAACTGTACTGACATTTTTCTAATTGTCTGATAATTCTAATCTACATTTTTTGATGCCTACAACTGGAAAGAGAGGATTCTAAAACCCAGGATAAACCTGTAATGATTTTTTGACAATAAATGAAAACGAGCAAGCCAAGGAACGATCCACACAATTTGGCATACGTCACAGGTGCCACCCTCCGACTTTAGCAAAACGAACTACACATGTCAATTTACTGATGAAATCTCACATGAAGTACTGCAAAAACTGTTATTTAATAAAATTGCATTATGGAGCTGAAATAAACATGTTAAACAATATCAATTAAATTCTAAAAGGAATCTCTTCAAAAGCTTTTTATTTAGATAAAATTTGTGGGGAATATTCCAGATATGCAAAATGAAATTGGCATCATTGTCCGAACGTGCTGCCATAGAAAACTATGTGTAAGTAACGTTGCACTATTAAATTATGCATGCATTGATGATGAGCGATAATGGTTCGACAGTTCAAACTTATCTAACGAAGATGAGGACTGAGTGATAGTCAACGGCAATCACGGTTTACGCCTAGTTAGAAGAAAACGGTACCCAGTACACATAGACTCTAGACTAGACTAGGACTAGGACTAGTGAGCAGTCAAGGACCGAGTAGATTCTAACGTTACGTGGCAGTTTAAGTCTTGATGAGTAGGCCCCTACACTCACTCGCCGCCCCGTCGACAGGTGTAGCCTGTACGTGCACAGCGCTAATAGGCACAGCGTAAACGTTATAGTATACCCCTGCTGCCAGAACTTGAAGAAAGTCCAGACGAAAGTCCAGACTCCAAGGTCTAGCGTTGCCGTTAGATTTAGGCCCTTGTGCTGCAGGCCCTGTTTTTTCTGTGCTGAATTTTGCAGGTGAGGTATCTGCTTTATGGATTTTCAATGTTTTTGAAGTCGAGATAAATCTCATGGTGGTCGTATTAACACCAAGGACTAGATCTAGTTTAGTTTTAGTAGGACCCATACCTCGGAAGAGTGGCCTGACCACGTAGATACTAACAGTGCCGCCGCTTCGCGATCCAAGCGCTGGTGTAGGTATAGTGCTAGCGTACTTCCATATCCATGTAGATGTCTCAAAATTCACTTAACCAAATTGCACCAAAATCACAGGAAATACTTTATGACTCATGTCCACTTGCTCACGCTAATTGGAACCAAATCGCAAGTCGGGAAGCGTAAGTGAAGTTGTCGACTTTCCTGTCGTCGCTAAAAATAATCTGCTCTGTACGACTAAACAAGAGTGATCGCGGCATAGGCCCTACCTGCCTGCGCACGCACAGACTGAAGTTAGCCATGTAATATGATGACACAAATCTTTCAAGTAATCGGGAGCAAAAAGTCAATTTATAAATTATTTGAGCTAAGTCGAATGAAAAATATAGTTCGCAAATCACACAAATCGCCAAAATCATGACATTTTTTAGTTTAGTTCCCGCGTAAATTCCCCGTTCGCAAAGTACTAGTCGGCTAACTTCAGTTCTAGATTGTGCATGTCGCGTTTACCATGATCTCTCGCAAAGAGTGAGTTTTTTTGAGTGACGACTTGAAAGTCGGCGTCAATATTGATACTTCTCGATTACCGATTTCGTTCAAATATAAGACAGTATTTTTAAATATGCTTCGAAGTATATCCTGTAATTTTGGTGGGATTTGGTTCAGCGAAATTTGAGACAGCTGCATGAATAGGACAGTACACAAGTGCAGCCTGCTAGCTAAATTGGGTCTAAGCGTCGTCTGCTACTCGGTACGATTTAACGCACGCGTATGCGAGAGCTTGTAATCAGTGATATAGTTGGCACCTGTGACGTCACGACATCCGGGCTCGTTAGCTCATTAGCATAAGTCTCACCCAAAAAATTCAATTTTTAACATGATATTACGGGCTAAATCGTTATGAAATTTTGATTCTGTTTGCACCGCTGGGATTTTTAGAATGAAAAGAACAACATACAAAAAAAAAAAAAACAGGTACAATGCCCTTTTAAGAAGTCGAAGCACTTAGATATTATTATGCAAAGTATATGTATTGACGTATAAAAGGAATCTGCATCAACGCATATAGTGTGTTAAAGGGATGGTATCAATATTTTTGGGAGGGTTGGGGTGGAGCTTCAGGTTTCTATTTTTGGAAAGGTAATAAAAACGTCTAGCGAAATATTAACGAGCATAGAGTTCTAGGGGGAATTCAAAGCTTATTTCGTGAAAACGGATTTGAAGTAGCTGAGACTTCCATAAACAAAAAGGTCCCTATAAAAGTTGGGACCCATATTTTGTAGGACCACTTTGTTTCACTATGTTTGTTTGTGTTTTGTGTTTTCTATTTTGGGGGATACCTTAACCTTTTAAGAATCAGTGTTTATCAAACAAACCTCGAATTCCTGTTAGACCTGTATACTCTTTTCATAATTCATAAGTGGTCTGTAATTATCTCCCAAAAAGTCAAGATGTGAATTCTCCACCTCAGCCAAAAGTATCATCCCCTTAAAATACTATAATAACATTTCCAGGTATTCATGTGTGGGTGTATGAGCGAAGATTAGCGCTCAGAGCAGAAATGAGATGAGATCTAAATAAAAAAAAAGTCATCAAAATGTTAATACAATGACGTAAAAAGTGTAGAAATTATTCATATCAGAAGTAGGATTGAGGACTTTCATTATTTCCAGATTATTATTGTTTTTTTTTCATTAAGAATTGTGTGCATGTGTGGGTGTTTTCATGCGTGTTTTGTTTTGATTTTTTTTTCCGGTCCTGGCTCAAAATGCTACCTGTCACTCTATACAAAGGGAAATAATAAATACAATACACATAGGAAAATAATAGATTCAGCGTGATTTTGTGTTAGTGTGTTTTGTTTTCCTTTTTTTTTTTGTTGGGGGGGGGGGTGGCGGACTTAGATTGAACTTTGAATGCATACGTACATGAATGGATTAGTAATTTCAGGATCAGCAACCAAATACAACTTAAAGAAGATCGGATTTCTTTTTTAAGTGAAGTGATACTATCAGCCATTTGACAAGCGCTAAATGTAATAAATGATTATAAGATGTTTGTTTATGTTGTTATAACGATGCAGATCGAACAACAACAGTCTAACTTATTAAGGAGAATATTAGAAAAACAGTAACATCTTTATAAGTCTATGGTGTGATAATCACCAGCGCCTACTAAGATATATTGGAATAATACGCATGCCACAATCTGAATCCTCTTAAACGCACTACCACTACTAAAAAAATATATACAAAAAAAAAACACACACACTCGGAGCGTGAATAATGTAAATCACAACAAAACACAACTAAGATTACCTTGATATCAAACACATGTTTCTGCCATCCCCTCTTCCTGAGTCGAGGGTAATTGCCGTAGACACGTACTACACTAATTGGGGGGTTGGAAATCCTAATTTCATTATCTACCCGATGAATGCTCCATACGTTCATAAAATTGACAAGAATAGATCGCCTGATTGTGAAGTGATTCACTAAAGGGGACTAGAGTTTTTGGACTTGTCTATAAAGACATATCATATCATCTTGATCAATATTGAATCAATGAATATTTTTAAAACTTTGACGCTTTAAGGCTGACGGCCTATTTCTGGCACCGTTGACGGAAAACGATACGACGCAAGAGCGAGAACATTTCGGCCACTTCCGCTTCTCGATTCTGCTCGCCTCAGAAAATGATGATGGAATTGTTTGAAAATAAGAAGCGACAATGGCCACGGGGAAACAGCTGTCATACTGAACAGTATTGTGATTGGTAAGCCAATACGAAAATCGACCTCATCGTTTTGTCATTATGATCTTCCACAATGATGCCACACCTGGCATGAGACTCGCGTATCGGGAGCAGTCAGTGATATTGATCTTATTCTTTTCCCTAATTTTCTTTCTTTTCGCGACTTGCCAAGCTACCATCCACACTTATGGTCTGTCCCGGACCTGCGGGACAATCGCGGTTGGTTTAGACAGTGCGTGCCGCCTTACACATGATTATCAAGCTGGGCAAAGAAATAAATTGCAGAATGCATGTAGAAGCAAATGAAATATTGGGCAACAGTCATTAATTGTCATCATATGCGGGTTTAAGGATTCGGAGTTCTCTGTCCATTAATAAAGCTCATATCTGCTTATTATTCCATTAAAAAGCAAAAAGGAATCATGGTTGTGAATATTTGATAATCAAGAAACAAAAACTTATGTGGACAAAGAACACAAGATCATTGTTTTGATGTAAAGCATGTCAGTTTACGCGTACAATTTTGGAGCTGATGAGCTTAATGATGAAATAAAAACAAGCAACAAAAACAACCACGTTTGTTGCACTCAGTAGGATTGCAGTGACAATTCCTGAATTAACAACCTTCCACGAAGAATCTCCTCCTGCGATAATACAGTCACCTGTTCAATTTCATGTAGTTTAATTATTATCTCGTTGGATTGGTATTGTTCATTCGATATCGGAGGTTATTTTCAACTTCTTGTCACTCCTTTTGTCTTTTTTTTTCTTTATTTGTTTTCCAGTCATTGCAAATCCTTTGTATATAAATGTGATCATATTTGTGATATGATTAGATAAAACATAAAATAAAAAAAAATCCAAGTATGTCCATTGCCGATCAAATCTGCAATATTTTGAGTGATAGCAATCTAGAATACGAGATGCTTTTTTCAATCCTTGAAATGACATCGTATCTCCCCTCCTCCCCCCTCCCCCCCCCCCCAAAAAAAAAAAAGAAAAAATGGATATTAAAGGAATCAAAATGATTAAATGAACAAACTCTGTGGTAGCGCGTAGACAAAAATATTGAACGAGAGCCCAAGATTGATCAACTTCAAGTTTGGGGCCCTTGAGGCGTGACAAAAAATAATGAAGCAATGAACTGTCCGTGGCAGTGTTCACGCTCACAGTTCATCATGTAAAACATTAATGCACGTAATGTCTAGAGGGTGGCTATCCTTCATGCGTAGGGATGATCAGCATTGTATATTAAATAATCGCTGCCTGGGGAAGGTAACATGAAAAATGTTCCAGCAGATCACAGGTTTGATCTACTACCCGAGGAAGGTTTCTTACGAGTCCCCGGACGAAGAAACTCTGCGAAATATCTGAATAAACAACTCAACCTGTAGATAGTTGTCACATTTTTTTTTTTTTTTTCGTGGGGGGGGGGGGGGGGTCGAGGCGAGGCTAATGGAAGCAATCGTAAAAAAAAAGAATGATTTTTTTTCTGTTTTCTTTTTATCCTCACAAGCTCAAAAGTAAAATGTACCAAGAATCATGAACAAACCCAAATGTCGTCATCAACACGAGTAGCCCCAACCACCACTGACAGTGAAAGAGAGTCGTGCAGAAAATCATCAATATTGATACATTAATGAGTTTATGAGCATAAATATATACTTTACTAATCTAATGTGCAACAATTCCAACTCGGTTACCTTACAAATCGTGGCCTTTGCAGCCATCTAGCCATTATCATGCGAAATCTGAGTTCAGGGAGAGTCTTTGTGAAATTCGACCAACAATTTAAATAATTGAATAAATAAAAAGAATATGTATATTATATAATATACGTTCAAGGTCTAGGGCGGAAAGGGACAGAGCCATTCCTGAATATCCAAATATTTCTACTGCGATATCACTATCAATTACCGCGTAGTACCGAAATTACGTATCCAATGTGGATTGCAACACATACTGTAAACGGTATGTCGACACATGCTTGTTTAATTCCTCCGTTTATTAAAATGACAGATTTTATTACATGAAATAGATAATTTCATTCTCACTTCACGTGGTTAGATTTTTTAGGTTTATGTTGGTTGTTTATTCACAGTGAATTTGTGACAAAAAAAAGCACAACTGTGTATACGAGCGATCTCCGTCAATATTCGTTTTTGCAAGAATTATACCGTGGCCGTTTGAATTCGTCATTCGCACTTGTTTAGATAAAATTGGCACTGTATAACAAATATTCGGGCATCTCAGAATACGAATTATTATTCAGGGAAAACGAATGTCTGTCTACTGAGGGTTTTTGTGGGTCTCTTTACTTATTTTTTAAAATGTGGTTTCTAGCCCACTCAAGTGGGGCAACAAAGTAGGAAAGGCCTTGTTGAGGGGCCTAATGATGGGGTCTAATTCTCTATTGAGGGGTTAAAACTTGCCCCTTTTTGAAGGATTTTTCATTTTGTGGGGTCGTCGGACAATGCACTTAATTGCAACCTGCGATTGACTAAGCACCTCTTTTTAGAAATACAGTATTCTCGCAGAGAGGTTTGTGCACAGCAAATGACACAAGACTGTACACATTTTCTGCACAATTATGATTATAAAACAAAGAAACACATACATACATACAAATATGCACCACAAAACAAACGAAAAGTCGCCAGATATGGATTTTAAGTTAAGGACAGATTCTAAAAGGGCAGACTCTAAGCTTTAGAATGATGTATAACTGAATTCAAATGGACACTCCTAACTTATCTAAATATTGGAAAGAAAGCGCTCACTCTGGAAAAGTGCGAATCGAGAAAAGAGGCTCTGAAGTACAGGGTCTATCTGTCGATTCAAGCGTTTAATCTTTACCAAACCGTGCAGCTGTGCGATGAATGGGACAAAAAAAAAAAACAGGATGTAAACCACTGGAGCAATAACAATGAAGGGATTATCAGATTGAAATGAAATTGAGCACGCTCTATTAAAACATTCTGTCCATGATTATTGCCAACTTTCAAAGCAGTAGTGTTATCCTTTCAAAAGTTATCAGACTTGAAAGTGAAGAGTTTGCAAAGGGTTATCAAGAAATGAAAATTAGCCTCTAAAGACATACCTCATCTCACTACTCTACAAAAAAAGGGTTGTAGAAAAACTACTGAAAATGCACTTTGCCAATCATTTTATGATCCCAAACTCAAGAATAATGTAGAAGAAGAATAACTTTTTCAGAAAATATGAAAAACTAAGAATTGATTTGGTTGACCCGTTTCACCTTTCTTGAGTCCTCACGTGAACTCAAGGGGTGCGACTTTTTGTTCGTTTTGTGGTGCACGGTGACATATATATATATATATATATATATATATATATATATATATATATATATATATATATATATTTGATGTGTGTGTGTGTGTGTGTGTGTGTGTGTGTGTGTGTATACATAGCGACGGACACTGAATAATTCTCTCTAGCGTCTGATCGATTTTACGAGCAGTCATCATCCTAAAAACAAGCTTTTCTTTTGGTACATTTAGGTGTGTTTTTTTTTTCTTGGCGGCTTTTTTTACTCTATGTTTTACTCATCTTTTCCACTGTGGAGTAATGGTATGATGGATCACATAGATTTGCCTTGAGGCAAACAGGCTTATTTTATCAAGGATGCATCGTCAGGCCGCCGTGCAATCATGTAAACACGAAGAAAAAGTTAAATAATATGAACATTGCTTTATTTTCCATCTTCTCTAGCTGCTTTTTACGCTCATTCCCCAATCCCTCCCTACTTCTATCGCATACATTTCGTCAGAAGTAATTACAAAACTATTGTTTTCTTGTATTTTTTACTGCACATGTGTCTTTCACCATCCAGGGTCTTACGACGGATTTTCGCAGGGATTCAATCAACCGTATTTCTCTATTTTCTATATCGGCGGAACATACACTAGTATAAATATTCTGTTCGTTGTCTCTGTGCAGAATAAGGAATGACTTCATTATTAACTATTTTGCTTCAGACTGATTATGATGCTGACACGGTGTCAGCGACTTGGCGTTTCGTATATATATATACAATGCAATTTCCGGCCAAAATGGGGAATGCGGCATAAATGATAGTTTGGGGGGAATTTGATAAAAACCATGAAAATATTCAGAAAAAATGCAAATATTGCCCTTTTTGAAAAATTGTGCATTAGTATGGGGTTACTGCAGAATTGAACTGACAAGAGCACAAAATGCATCTTGTATACCTCTAAATTTTGTATGTTAATGAGAACACACAACTTTTTTAAAGAAAAAAGCAGATAATAATTTATCTAAATTCCCCCTATGACCCGTTTTCTGTGCACATCCAATATATACACCCATTCTTTTCTTCTTCTTCTTCTTCTTCTTCTTCTTCTTTTTTTTGCATAGATTTTTGTTGTTGTTGTTGCAAAGATATGTTACAGGAAGCTCTCCCTGACATGATATAGAATTTTTCTTAAAATTATCCTTGGGATCAACATTAAAATGTGCATCACCGCCAATAGGATTGCTGTCTTGATCCTCATATTCTGACATTTTCGTCATAAAATCATTCCCAACTTTTCAAACATGCAAGCAATACAGACATAAACAAACGCAAGTAAAAAAAATAAAAATATAAACATAACCTCCTTTATCAAGGGATAACAAACCAAAGGAAAATGCGCATAAGTAAACATACGAATCATTTCCCTAGATTTAGAATTCGGAGCGGTCCCACCAAAGAGCAATCAACTAAGTATGAGATTTGATGTATTGTGTGCGTTGAGTACCTAGTTCATCTTGTTGCAAATTACTCTCTTTTTTTCAAGATACGGTTGATGATGAACATCACATCGTTTTCCTCGGCAAGATCTAAACGAAAGAAGGGAAGGAGGGGTTGTGGAAGGGGGGTGGAAGATTTCTGACACGCTCTTGTAAGTAAATAACGCAAGGAAAAGCGACAATTCATGGTCTCGCAATGTGCGCACCGGACAAGATTAATTATGTCCTCAAGGCTCCGACGAGAAACAGAAGCTCCAATCAAAAAAGGGATGAAATATACGACGGCGTTGAGGGAGTGGAGGGTGGGGTATAGAAGAACTGAAGAAGGATTCAGAGGAAATGAAGAAATAAGGAAAGAAACACGACGAGATGGAAATGAGGACATGGGGGAAAGATGCGCGCTAATCAATTTACGTCTGGTGTGGAATAGCCATGCCTCAAAATAGCCAGGAAGACGCGATTGCAAGTAGAGACAAAAAAGCACCTCGTATACAAGGCTGTATAGATCGAACAGACTGAGAGACAGACAGACAGACAGACAGACCGACACACCCACCCACTCACAGACATACACACACACACACACACAGGCACAAGCACACACGCACACTCACGAACGCACGAACTATACACAAAGGGATATGTCTGTATACCGGAATCCACATATGATGTACATAATATCATATAGATAGATAGATAGATAGATAGATAGATAGATAGATAGATAGATAGATATACGGTATACTCGATATAGGAAGATATGATAAAATGCAGAGTAAAATGAAGAGAATGGATTTGTCGGAGAGTCAATAATGATTTATAAACTCACTTTGATTCTAAACAAATCAGTTTGAAACTCGGATGAATATGATGAAGAGAGAGAGAGAGTCTTCTGACAGCCGTAATGTCCCCCGAGTCCATCAGGACAAGGACACTCTATTTCGGAAACAGAGTATACGCCCTTGTATTACCATGTTTTATTATTATCCACCTTTTCATCTACGATTTGACTCCCTTGCAAACTTATTGCTACAAGCTCATACATTTCCAGCTATGCATATATATTTTTCATTGAAGTTCCTTATATTTTTTTTTCGCATAGTGTATTTAGAGTGTATGTTTCTTTTTTTGTACTGATCATGTAGACATGAACATGTTGTTAATCCTGTCTTGCTATGTATATTTTCAATGATTCGCATTTCAAATTTATCATATTGTTTCTTGTACATTCTGTTGAAAAAAAGATAGTGAAAATAGAATTTGAATTTGAATTTGAATTTGAATAACCAGTCACTTTTGTTAACATCAGTACTGTTTTTCGGGACGTCTGGTTACAAGGCTTCAAATTACACGTCCTGAAACGTTTGCATATACATTAACATTAACAATATTACAAATACATATAAATATAATTTTTACTCACCACTTAAAGTCCCTTGTAATCAAGCGAACGACTCCTCTGTGACCAGCACCTGAAACAGATATGAAGAGGAAATCGATCAGTTAATTTTATGACATTTTTGGTGACAATTTCATCAAGGTTCGGCAGTCTCTCTCCATCTCTCTCGCCCGCAAGGAGAGAGTGCCAGTAATGTTGAATTACTTTTAAAGGGATGGTACAGTTTCCGCTGAGATAGGTCTTCACACTGATACACAAAATAACACTCAACGTACAAACCAAGATTCATCCCAACACAATGCACACCGCACTGCACGGCACGTCCTTCACACAATACTTCCCACTCAGTGAGTGGCAAGATTTTCTTTGTGTATCTCTTTATTGTGCCCTTCGCACACCCCCACTCAGTGAGTGGCAAGATTTTCTTTATGTATCTCTTTACCTGGGGCCATCTTCCTCGTCAAGCTTAGCTTATGATGATGGTCCCCTGCATTTCATTTTTATCATTTCCTATTGCTTCCTTTCATATATAATATTCGTTCTTGAAAAAAGAAAAAAGAAAATGTATGTAAGATCCAAACGTTACGAATATTAGCTGTGTAAATGACTATGTAAGTATTTTGTTGATTTTGTTGATTTGTATTGATTTTGAAATGCAGAAATAAAAACTGAACTGAACTGAACTGAAGGTGTCCAACTTTTTCTGATGATGATTATTTGAGATAATGAGAAACCTCTTATGAAATATGAATGAGCATATAATTCTAAGAGGAATTCAAAGTTTATTTGAAGAAAATTGGCTTTGAACTGGCTGAGATATCCAAAACAAAGCGATTCTAATAAAAGGTGAGACCAACCTTTCATTAGGATCGCTTTGTTTTACTTTGTTTTTTTTTTTCATCTCATCCATTTCAAAACCGATTTTTATCAAATAAATTTTCAATAACTCTTAGAATTGTATGGTCTTTAACATTTCATGATAATGGTTTCTAAGTATCTCGCAAAAAATATTAAAGCTGAATCCTCACCTCAACCAATACCATACCATTCCTTTAAGAGTCGGTGTAAAGGTGTGTGTCTTTGTGCATGTGTATGTGTGTGTGTGTGTGTGTGTGTGTGTGTGTGTGTGTGTGTGTGTGTGTGTGTGTCTAAATCACATTATCACGCTGGAGACGTTCTGACATCCAATGTAATAGCCACATTGCTACATCGCGGGTAACAATGTTCTCAAAATGCGACCGAAAGCGGAACAATTGAAAGTGCGTCAAATGGTCCGGCCGGGGGTGGTATTTGTATATCCTTCAGGATTGGCAATCAATGCGCACATCACGCCCTGTGCGTGAGAGCTCATCAAACGTTCATGGAGAAGTGTGCGTGTGCGCGTGCGTGTGTGTGTGGGGGGGGGGGGGAAGGGGGTGGTGAACAAAGAAAGAGAGAGGGGGCGAAAATGTTGTATTCTGATAGCACTTCTATATTATACCTGCTAGGGAATATTATCGGCTCAAGAGATTGTATATCTCTCCAATGCAATAAATCGAATGATTATCAAAATAGTATCTCTTTTTCCTGTTAAGGTTTCTGGTGTTACTTTTCTTCTATAATAAGTATTTGCGCATATGACTAGGGCATTTCCGGCAAGTGCACGTGACTCGGATGAAAACATACACCAATGACCTTTCCAAATGCGAGAGTGACAATTGAATTCATTTTATTGTTTTTATCATTTCATTTGTAGAGTTAGAAATATATCCGATCGTATCATCCTTATAGATTGCATGTACCTATTTGACCTAAGGACAATGTAAGAGCAGATTAATGAAAAAAAAATATTAGCCGTAATAAAAGAACAAAACAAAACAAAATAAGACAGGAAACATTTGATACAAATGTCTGCAGGTGATAGATATAAATCTGTATTATGTCATTTTTTGTTTATGTATTATTACTTTAATGTTTGCGGCTATTCCACTTCAAAACACTCGCGAAAACGTCACAAAAGGTTCTTCGTTTTGAGGCATATTGATCCTTAGAAAAAGAAAGAACATCCTACTATCGATGTCGGCCTTGAATGTCGTTCGGTATTCTTGATGAGCGCCAATGTTAATGTTTGGAATAAAAGCGATAACGTTACATTGATTGAGAGCATGAATACCTCTAATTATCAAGAAAGGCATTTTCCCTTTCAGGCTTAGACAAATGAGACACCACCGGGGGAAAAAAGAAAGCTTTGGATTATCTCAGAAAAACAACAACAGTAATTTCGTATCTAACCTTTACCTCGATGAGATGATCCATTATGCTCCCCCGCCCCTTCAATTCATCTCAATCACGTTTCATTATGATATTTACCGAATGAAAATTCCGAGGACCAAATATTGACAAGGTAAGTCGATCCATTTCCTGCAGAAAGTGGTTGAAACTATCGAAATGCCAGCACTTTTGAAATGATGTATAACATGTATAGAGGTCGTCCTAAAATCTACTGAATTTGGTTGGATCTATGGAATCTCAAATCTAAACCGTATTCATATAGCCAGTGAATTCTCATCTGACATGTCTGATGGCGAATAGAGTATAGGTGAATACGTTATACAGATGGAGGAGACAGAATTAATTTTTTGATAAACACAATTATTATCATTTCAATCTCACTAGACTCGCTAGATTTACGATTCATAATAACATATTATGATAACATAATATAACTTAACTTGTATATTGCACCCCACAACAGCTATCTGACGGGGAAACTGGTGCTTAAATCGCAGCAATATGCCTTAAGCCGCCGAGATTCTCTTGCGGAGTTTTAAGAGCACATCCCAGCCGGAAGATCTGACCATTTGGCGATTTCAATTTAAACTGCCGGGAGGCGGCGAGTGGGGGGGGGGGGGGGGGGGAGGAGGAGGGGAGGGAGGGAGGGTTATGGTTTTTAAAATTGTAAACACCCGTTTGTCACGTTCGGAAAGCTAAGCTTACCGTAGCGAGATGCGCGCTTAGACATAATGGATGGCATAGACGAAGAGTAAATATAAGACTTGGTCACTTTCTTTCCCGGAACGTTAGCTGGGCGTCTCCTGAAATTATGGGCGGTGCAGTTATTTGTTTCAATATTTTCTGTACTTTCTGCGGGGGGGGGGGGGGGGGGGGGTAGCACTTTTTCCTTTTTCTTTTATGATTCCTTTACTGTTTGGATGATGGGTATGTTTGTGTGACTGTGTGTGTGGGTGTGTGTATGTGTGCGTGTGTGTGGGTGTGTGTATGTGTGCGTGTGTGTGTGTTGGATGTGTGGGTGTGATTTTATGTATGTGTGGCTATGTGTCTGTGCGTTGCCGATCTGGTTGAGGATGTACAGTGTACATGTATATGAAGATGACGATGGTGACGATCTGATGATGTGTATGTGCGTGTGTGTGCGTATGTGGGTTTGTCTGTATGTCTGTATGTCTGTGCATTGTCGATCTCAAATGCCAGACGGAATAATCAGTGGAGACCATGAGCGTGCGAAAGAGTAGGAAGAATTAATCACAAGGATAAGACAATGCTCTTAGTAAATGGTACGATACACAGTGTCGATTATCGTCGATACTGAATATTATTGTCTCTTCCTGCGCGCCAAAACCGTCTGTACACTCTCCCCTAGCGACTGTACGCATCACGCGAGTTTCAGTCACGGTCGCTTGCACGCTGATTGTACTGAAAGTGCTGTTTTTTTTTTTCTTTCTTTCTTTCTTTATGTTTTCCTCTTTGTGTTCAAGCTGCTGACTTTTATTCAAAGAGTGAAGTCAAACAAAAAGAAGAGTTTGAAACTTACCTCAAAGTTAGACGTGAGTTAGCATCTTTTGTGTGTTTGTTTTAGCATTTTAATGTTTTTCAGGGAACAGCAAACGTCACAACCAGATAAATGAGTGAATTAGATGCGTCGCTGGCGTCGCTACTTTTAATTCTCCTACTGGTGTATACAGTGTACGTACACAATGATATCACTTTTCGTTTTTTTTTAAGTCACTAATTCGTTAAATTCTACACCATTTCCTATACCTGACATTGCTTAGGAAAAACATTGATTTTCTGCGATTCTTCGTATATTGCAAAGGTACCAAAATCACAAGAGAATGTGCGTGCAAGTCAGTGGAGGGAATAGTTACGCGATCCCGTCATCACATCTTCTAGTTCGTGTATGCGGTTGTAGTTGGCATCTTTGTTTCAAGGGGTTATATGAATATCAAAAACACTGTTTTCCTAAAGAAACCTTTGCCATTTAGAGTGTTTGATTTCACTCTTCATCCAACATCGATAAGGACTGGAATTTCTTCTTTTCTGTTGTTGTTGCATTGGACGCTTTAGTTAGTATTCATAGAAGCTTTTTGCTTGCCTTTTATCTGCATAGAAAACAACTTCGGCCTTGATTGAAATTCTTTTAAGAAAAAAAGAAAATTAACATAGCAAGGTAAAACAAATACATAGATAACAAAATCCAGCTAAATGTCAGGGTATTGGTTTTATTCATACACTCCAGTTTTTGCCTGCGGGTGTAGGCTACGATCTAAGCTTAAGAAAAACTGCGGAGTCTTTTTTTTTTCGTTCTCCTGAAAGAATAAGTGCTCGTAGTGGTATTTTCTACAGGTTAAAGCCTCGCCTAAACATACAATAGGCTCAGTCCTCCGGTATACTTTAACCGTATTATCTGTCTACAAGTTCATTCGGTTAAAGTGTATGCCTTCAAAATGAAGTAAAAGTGCAAAATACAAAAAGTGCAGGCAGTTACAAACTCGCAGCGTGCATCCATCTGACGAATTGAATCAGAGCGATTCTAATTTCACTTTTGACTCGACCGACCAGCGGAGCATGCGAGGTGACATCGGCACGAACCGCAGCGTTTAATGCGGCAGACGGCGACTGGTGAGTTCATTCATCCACGTTGATGAATTATATACGTGTCCGTAATCATTCGATCAGCTTGAGTTCGCGCGATCTGAATCTCCTACAATCACTGTCTCGAAGTCGGAGCGCTGTTCGATCCAGAAGGTGATGTCAAGCAGACGGACTGCCGCGGGCCTCGTTTATGAGTATGCATGACTGCAATCAGTACTTAATATCCAACGTTATTCCATATAATTTGTTTTACTTTTATCCTCACTTTTCTTTTCTTTTCCTTTTCATCAGCTCCGTGAATCAGACGTCATTTAGGAAGCAAACAGAAACGATTCAAAGAAAGTGTAATAACGACGTTTATCCGCATGCCGTAAAGTTTAAGGCTCGTTCTGATGCTCAATGGTTCAGCCACTGCCTACAGTTTTTTGTCTTGCTTTTTTGAGTATGCTTATTTGCATGTTTGTGTGTTTGTCTGTCTCTGTATATCTGTGGATATTATGAATAAAATCAATTCATTGGGGAGGGGGGAGGGGGAATGACACAAGCAAAGGTGGGAAGGCACACCCAACGCCCCATACATATTAATTCGTTTAACCCGTATTGAGGACGGTCAGATTTTGCTACAACACGTATTTCCCATATACACCTGCCCGACTTTACTCGGCTCCTTGTTTTGTTTTGTTTTGTTCATAATGCATTGCAATCTGTTAAACTGCAACCACTTTCTTCTTACACTACACAATAGCCGTGGATACACTGGCAAACGATCAAGACCTTAAAGATCACGATTTTACACTTAGCGATCTTGTCCCAGTGGACCGCCTCTTATAACTTTTTGCAACACTACATTTATTTTACATGATGTTATGTTTATTTATGTATTGAGATAAGGAAGGATTTATTTTAAATGATTTCAAATGAAAGAAATGAAAGTTATTCATTTTACCAAAAAAAAAAAAAAAATATGTTGTCTCCACTTTCTTTAGTTTGCTTTCGTAGTTCCAACTATATAGATTTACTTTCGTGTATACACGTAAAACTTGAAATTCTATGTCCCTCTTAACCTATAGATCCAGCTCTGGTACACTCTCCTTCATTCTATTATTCTCATTTTATTTCGTACATTGTATGTTGAAGTCGTGTGGAACTGCACTTTAATCCACAAGGTTCGGTCACGGGACAGCTATATACGGTACCTCCGTAGGCACCCCTACATGTCATCTTCGGAAAACAGGAGAAGAAAAATAAAAAATCAGAGAGAATGCGAAAGGGGAAAAATTAAATCCTCCTCCGAATTGATTAAAAGAAAATACGATGAACTTCAGCCTCGTTGTTGAGAGGAAAGAATTAAATAGCAATACAATGTAACACACATACTAGTACACACGCACACACACACACACACACGCGCGCGCGCGCGCGCGCACACGCACACACATTGCCGCCCCCTCTGTTTTGCGTCCCGTATTTCAATGTACATCAGTACACTATAATATCTTATGTTATGGATTATCCTCCTAACTACCCGAAGTCACGGTAATCTGATGACCTTTTCAGAAATGCAAGTTTCATGAATTTGTGACATGTGAAGAACAAGCGGTCCATGATTACCTGGGGCGGCTCGTTTGCACCACGCCGTATTGAGACGGGGGGGGGGGGTGCGATCATCTTCTAGTTAATTAACAGTTGGGGGCTAATTAAAGAGAGTGACATACCAATAATTAAGGAATTCCAAAACTGTTTTATTTCTCACCATTTAAGCGTGGGTATATGTTATAACCCCATCAATTGCTGAGGATAAGTACCACCCCCCGTCCCTCAAACCGAACAAATTTCTTGAAGTTTTACAGGGATGTAGCCACCTCCGGGGTTTGTGCTAAAAATGTTTCTGCTTTCACTATCTAAAAAAAAAAAGGTTATATACCACCCTTCTCCCAACCCGACCTTATAGTCCATGACTAACTGGTACCGTATTAAGTCGGTCAGGTCAGCACTGTAGGATGAGGCGAAACCGAAAAGTGCGCCAAAATATACCAGTGAGAACAAAAGACAAGCATGACAAGGGACCGGGCTTAATGGAATGAAAATAAAGCTGTTTTAAGTTATTTTCTCTCTCATCCAAAAAAAAAAAAAAAAAAAAAATGCCGAGTCGATGTTTGTGCCATGAATATTAATTACATTCGGCGTTAGAAGGGCTTTAAGTGATTTCGAAATGAGAACAGCAATGATTTTTCTTCTCCCGAACTTGAGTTTCACAGTAAAAGGGATAAAAGAATACAAGCTAAAAGGTTAAAGCATTGTTGCTGGGCTAGGACAGTGACAAAACGGGCTTACAGACATAATTGGACCTTACAAGTCTGGCACGTATCTTTACGTGCCAATCCCAGACTATGTTCAGGTTTACTGTCATACTCAAGATAAATACAGACAAAAAAAAGATTACAAATTCCACCTGAATCAGACCAGAAATAAGACAATCATACAATTTTGAAGTCTCGCTTGTTTTCAGCTGTTACAGATTTTTATTCCGAATAAGGATTCGTCGTTTCGAAGATTCATAATTCCGAAAATGAAATAAAGTTCGTTATTCCGAAGGTTCGTTAACCCGAAGTTGAAAACAAAATGAAAGGTTTGTTATTCCGAAGGTTTCTTAATTCGAAAGAGAAATAAATTTTGTAATTCTTGAAAGTTTGTTAGCACGTACCTTTGTTTTGTTTCGTTTATAATTGGTTGTATTTTTGGGTTGTTTTTTGTATGTTTGTGTTTGTTTGTTTTTTGTTTAATTTTCGGAAAGCGAACCTTTTTTTTCCATTTTTGGATTAACGAATATTCGGAATAACTCCTCAAATTTTGGATTAGAACCCTTTTTCATTTTCGGATCACCTAACATCAAGATCAACAGAATCTGCATTTTTTCGTAATAATGAACCTTTGAAATAAGGAGCCTTATTTCATTTTTTTTTTTTTTTGAATAACGGATCTTTGGAATTACGAACCTTCGGAATAACCAATCTCTGGAATGACGAACATCACCTTTTTCACCGATTAGTAAATTATTGATGTCATTTCATTGTAACGGTCCGTATGAGTAATTTAACATTAGAAAAAAAAATGTCATAAATATTACGATTCGTGTTGATGATCTAGCAGGTACAACTTATTCTCCCAAAGAAATTAACGGGTGCTGGGTTATTACAAGACCACAATACTTAGGTGCAAAAGGCGGAAAACATTGTATAGTTATGTAGGCCTACGATTATGTCAAAAGATGAAATTATCCTTGAAAATGTATGTTAAGGCAAACTGGGGGCGATATTGTGAAGTACTGATTTCATGAAATCATAATCACCAACAATTTATACGTATGTATGATTGCGACTAATGTAAGAAGCTAGAGTTAGGAACGTTAAATTCCAAACCTTTCTTGCTTTAATACAGGTACCTATTGCTATGAAAGTTCGTCTTTTTCGTCCAATATAATTCAGCTTTCATCAAAGTCAATTTGAGGGTGGCTTGGATTTGAACTTTTAAGTATAAAATCAAGCTTTCGCTCTGACACAATGTATTTGATGACTCTCCCCAGAGCGGGAGAGAAAGATTCATATAAGAACAGAGAACACTAGAATGCATTTTTTTTTTCAACTGCCGTTTATCAAAATGAACGCGAACCGTCATTACAAATCCTACAAAGGTTGCATGCAGTACCTTGAGGGTACTTTTCTGACGTACTGTTTTCTGGAATGTTTAAGCCTCTTATCTCTCCTATAATTAATCACGTATCAGACTTTTTGACCGTATCAATGAAGACAGGACACAAATGGTGATCAGTCAGGAGATACTGCCGAATCAGTCAGAAATATAACCACAGCAACTTAAGATTAAGTCAGGAAGGACGTTAAAATTGTTGAATTTAATTGTAATCAGATTACTCTTTATACGGACTGTATATGTACAGTTGTCCTCAAAATTATTCATACCCTTGTTAATTTTGGTTATTTCTAGCTTTTTAGTGCATCTTGTCTAGTTTGTTCATGAGTTACAGACAAGCGACAGAATAACAACAATACACAGTTTCATAAATTCTTCATCTTCACATTCATGGATTTTCAAGAAGTGCTATGTTCAAAATTATTCATACCCTAGGCTGAGTCCAATATCTGTCTTTAGTAGTCAATAGCATAGCCTTTGTTCTTCACGACTGCTTCTAGACGATTCTTGTACGAGTCCACAAGCTTCCTGCTTGTCTTCTGTGGGGTGTTGGCCCACTCTCCCTTGGCAAAAGCCTCAAGTTGGGTCAGGTTTATCGGGTTCCTAGCCATCACTCAAGTCTCGCCACAAGTTCTCGATGGGATTAAAGGGGATGGCTAGTAACTGATCAGTGGGAATCAGTGGGAATGCTGGGGATGATTGTTCCAATTCTTGTGGGATTCATTTAAGAGTACATTATATATCTATTGTTGTGTGAAAGTCGTTTGCTTCAGAATGGTCTCATGTTCAAGTAATGTGCACTTTAATGCCCCGTCACTGTACAGGCATGCTAACCTGGAAACATTAAACTGCACATTACTTGAATATGAAACCATTCTGAAGCAGATGATTTTCACATAACAATAGATATATCATGTACTCTTAAATGAATCCCACAAGGATTGGAACAATCATCCCCCAGCATTCCCACCGATTCCCACTGATCAGTTACTAGCCATCCCCTTTAAGGTCAGGACTTTGACTTGTCCATTCTACGACATCGACATCATTGTCCTTGAACCACTTCTTCACTACCTTGGCGGTATGCTTCGGATCATGATCTTGCTGGTACTTCCAGTTGTTCCCAAGTTCGAGTTTCTCAGCGGACTCTTTCACATGTTCATCAAAGATCCTGACGTATCCTCCTTTGTCATGATTCCTGGAACCTTGACGAGATCCCCTGTGCCACTGGAAGAGAAGCATCCCCAAAGCATGATGTTTCCACCACCATGCTTGACGGTGGGCACAGTATTCTTTGGCTTGTATGTTTCTCCTATCTTCCTCCATAGGTACGCAGCATCTCTACGGCCAAAGAGCTCTAACTTCGTCTCATCAGACCATAGCATGGTTGACCAAAAACTGGGATCTTGCTTCAGATGACCTCTTGCAAAAGCCAGTCGAGCCTCCAGATGTTTTTTTTTTTTTTTTTTTTTTTTTTCTTGAGCAACGGTGTTTTCCTAGGTCTACGCCCATGGAGACCTCCTCTGTGCAAGACTAGCTCGATGGTGGACCTTGACACCTTTGTCCCTGCCTGGTCAAGCATTTCAAGGAGAGCTTTGGTTGTGGTCCAGGGGTTGCAATTGACCTCTCTGCAGATTTTCCTACCAAATTTGGAAGACACCTTGCACTTCCTGCCACGCCCACTGAGGTTTTTAACAGTGTTGAGCCTCTTGTGCTTATTGATTATGCTCTGGACAGTTGCCACAAGGACATCATACTGCTCTGAAATGGCCGTGTACCCCTTACCTTCTACATGTATGTGGGCCTGCACCAGATGTTGACGTCAGTTCTCACTGAGCTCCTTCTTCTTGGCCACAATGATCAGAAACTGGACATGACTTGCATGCTTTCCCTCTATTTATACTCTTCTTGAAAGATGCTACTCTGGGTTACATTATCTTTTCATCTGCTCAACACAAAAGGTATTTGTTCCATTGGAACATCTTGAAATAACTTTCGGACAAAGATAGCATATTCACAGGAATGCACAACAAAGGGCACAGTCTAAAAAATAGCATTTATGTTGAGACTTGGTAAGGGGTATGAATAATTCTGAGCATGTGCTAAAAATAACTTTTGGCCAAATTTATTATGATGCAAATGAGGTTAAGTCAACTCACACCTGGATTTGTGCATGCCATCAAGTAGACAAAAGGTACACAGATGAAGAATCCAAAAAAAGATTTTTTTTCATGGGATATGAATAATGTTGAGGACAACTTTATATATATATATATATATATATAAATATAGAATATGTGTGTAATATAATATATATATATATATATATATGATATATATTTACATATATATATATATATATATATATATATATATATATACATATAAATATGTCATAATTTGCTTGTGTGTGCTTGTCTTTTTTCCACTAAAAGATCGTGGTGGAAGGATGGCAAATGCTCCGTCGTCATACAACGTAAATGTATTGAAAAGCAGCCATTACATTTTTGAATTGACGTGAATAATGTCTTCTACCCATCATCTCGCACTCAAGTAAATTTCTGTCATCACGCATGCACGCTGTTTCCGCATTATGAATCAGGATGAAGCAGATTTTCCATTTCCTAATACCCCCGAGGGTTGTCATGGAATGCTCAGCATTTTTTCTTCTTCTTCTTCTCTTTTTTTTTTCTCTGTTGACACGCACTGTCATCTTGTGTCGCTGCTGTGTTCTATGTCACACATTAGGTGCTGTTCGTGTATGTTTTATTTCCTCACTCGATTGCTTGCGCTGTATTTCTGATTTATTGCTGTTTTGAAGAATCACTAGACGTTGCGTTCCATTATTTATTGTTTATACATATATCTATTCACAATTGTATCTGCTCATCTCTTCTTATAAATTTCAGATCTTTTACTCAATTCTAATCGTCCTATGATAGTCATGTTTCTCCGTCCAGTATTGCAACAAGTCAACAGAGTCTCGGTGGATTCCAGCCATCCTGTCCAGGGGTATCAAAGATAGTGCAGCCCTTATTTCGTCTCGCTGCGAGACCGAATCCATCATGACCGCCGCCCATTCGAGAAGAGTAAAAAAGGAAGGTTAGCACAACAAGGAGAGGGGGATGGTGGAGAAGGGAGCCTGGGTATAATATGGCCGGACGTCTGACTGTATATAGGGTGTGGAGAGATTGAGAGGCCTTTTAAACTTCGTGTGCAGTGGCGGATCGGGAGGAGGGGGGGGGGCATCGGGCGCACCCCCTTTATTTTGTTTTTTGGAAAATAAAAGAAATAGAAATAACACAATGAAAGGGGACACGTGCGCCCCCTTCAATTTTTGCACCAGAAAATTGCGCTGTGGCTTTTTTTTGTTGTTGTTTTTGTTTTTGTTTTTGTTTTTGTTTGTCAGCCGATGAAACCCGGAAGTAGCACGAGAAACGAGAAAAAAAATGCACGGGATCGTTTGTGCGTGTGTGTGTGTGTGTGTGTGTGTGTGTGTGTGTGAGTGAGTGTGTGTTTTACTTGTTAGCTGATTAATCCCGGAAGTGGCGCCAGAAATTCCCCCCCCCCCCACGGAATACCTGGATCCGCAACTGATGTGTCTCTTTTGCAACCTTCATAAGCCCGTATATTATAGAGGTATACTAGGTAGATAAATAAGACATTTCTTCGTAGAACTGAAAGCTTCCTGATGATGGGGAGGGGGAATCAATGATAAAAATATAGTTTCAAGTATTCTGTTGTTGTTTTTAATTCAGACGCCGACAAAATTCCAACTCTTGTTCTCTTCACAAAAGGGGAACGTATTCTCGAGTGACATGGAGTTAGTTTTTCACTTCTTATTTAAAAACTCTGAGGTGTATTACCTTACAATTTCGTACACGTTGTTGGGCAACATTGTTCTTTAATCATGCAAAGTTTTGTAACGTTTGAAAAAGGAATGGAAGGCCTTTAAGTCAGAGAACATCAGCCGGGTTTTCAAGCAAATTCGCTTCCATTTTAACCGTAAAAAAGGGCAACTTCGCCATTAACCTTTGCATTATGTGTAGCCGGGAGGGAGTGGAGTTGGTTATGGTGGCGGTGGTGGTGGTGGTAAGGGGATGGAAAGTGAGGAGGGGGGGGGGGGTGATGAAGTGAATTAATGAACACCCGGAAGTGGGAGGGTTAGATGGATAAAGTATGCATTTTACAGAAAATCACCAAGTACGAGTAGTGCATAGTCGGCTATCATCACACACAGGGATTCTTTTTTTCTTTTTCTTTTTTATTTTGGATGTCTTTAACTTTGAGCTAATTATTAGCTGGAAGGTTTCTCGGTTTCTCTCTCTCTCTCTCTCTCTCTCTCTTTCAAGCTGGTTATCACTGGATTCGAAGCGCTTGCTTTAAAGGTTTGAAGTTGACATAACGAACGCTAAATAAGTTTTGACAATACATCTCAACGGTCTCATGTCCTCTCTCTCTCTCTCTCACGCACACACACACACACACACACACACCCTCCCTTTCTCTTTATGTTTGATATATCGTAACCATAGATCGGTTGCATTTGAATTATTTTTTTTTTTCGTTGTTGCATTCAACTATCAATTTTGATATGAAATTCATTAATAAATTTATTGGGCGATATATTTACTCAGCATGCTCAGTGATGCCGCCTCTGACTTATTCTGCCAGGGTCGCATGTTTTTCAATTAAGGCTGTCTGTCTCCACGCTCGGTGACTTGATTGAATGGTTATTTACGAAAACACGGACCAGTTCAAAACGCCATTTCCTGGGCACAGTTGTGATACGCTGGAATGATTATTGATGTGCGTTATAAGTAATACCTCCTTCTGGAGTATTAGGTGCCATGGATTCAAATAATGATAATGAGAAGGCAAAGGAGAAATGGGACAGCGGTAAATAATTAGGACCAAAGTGTTCTACTCTGCCCAGTTTCTGTACTCTACTGTGAGTCTCGCGTCGGTTTTGGACGATTTAGTTCCTAGTTCGACATACACCCACGAATCATACAGCCCATGAGACGTACAGCCCATGAGTCATACAGCCCACGAATTATACAGCCCACGAGTCATTCAGCCAAATAGTTCGACACTAAGCAAATAAAGTCCATGAGTCCGACACTAGGCAAACAACGCCCACGAGTTCGACACACTAAGCCCTGTGATGTAATGTCGAACTTGTGGGCCTTTTTTGCTACGGGTCCAACTTGTTGGCGTTGGTAACCTAGTGTCAAACTCGTGTGCCTTGTTTGCTTAGTGTCGGACTCATGGACCTTGTTTTGCCTAGTGTAAAATCCATGAGCTGTATGACTCGTGGGTGTCTGTTTTATTGTTTCCGCATGGTGTAAAGGAAAGGACAGCGCGGCTCTGTTTCCTGTCTTTGCTGGCTGGGGGATGTCTGTCAGATTTTGAAATCCCAGTACAGAATCTGCACAAGACGCGATAGATTCCAGGAGGCAGACCGCTGCGCAACAATGAATAAATCAGAAACAACAACAACAACAACAACAACAACAACAAGTACAACAACAACAAGTACAACAACAACAACAACTGAAACAGCGACACACCAGTCACAGCAAATAACATATAGCATTTTATCGCGGCTTTAATCATCTTCTCATTTTCGAGCGTTAGCCAAATCCATTAACCCGGGCACCGCGCTGCAGTGCGTGATGGTGTCAACTACGTCATAATGAAGTGCCACGGGGAAGGTTATGAACAACATGACGGGCTCGATAACGGCGCCAATCAATCTCTTCGTCTGCATGTGCCGATAATGTTTGCTTCTTTGCGAATTCAGATACCTCGCTGGCTATTTTGGTAGCTTTTACAGTCGACCAACCAAAATCTTTATCTCGATGAAAAACGCGTGAACAAGATTGGCTAAATTGTATTGACAAATTGATTTTGGATGCCGGTGAATAGATATCGATCAGTCTTTCAAAGCAAAAAAAAAAAAAAAAGAAAAAAAAAGAAAAAAAAGGGCTTACACAAGTTAGCTGTTTTTGTTCCACTAGATTTGAAATTTGAGATAAAAATATAAAGAGAACGCCGGGAAAATTACCACCTATCAGCCTATGGCCTTAAAAGAAAGTATCACGATGCAATGAACAGATATAGTCGAATTCGCGACGATGGGAGGGGGAGGGTTAGTTGACACACATTGTTTATCAGATATTTATGACAGCAATGGCAAATACATGGTGCCAATCAGCAAACAACGCAGTGATCGACGAATCCAAATAGACTATCATTTTATCGCTGCCAGGCAATGCCAGGCCGTTAAGGGGGATATTGAGCTTCCACCCCATAGCTTCCATATCCGCGTAAAGCCGCCCTGTCATTCGGCAAATGCGAAGCCGTTCGAGTAAATTGTACGGGGGAATGCAGGACCACGTAAGAGAAAAAGGAGGAAGAAATAGATAAAACGAACAGAAAGTACGAAATCGTGCTCGGTAAATGTCTCACAGAACGATTGCAACCTGTTTGTCAAAAATGTTAAAAAAGGATGACTCTAGAATGGATATTGACCATTAGGTATATGGCCGGGTCCAGAATGTCAAGCCAAAATGGTTGCGTCACCTGTGGGATTCCATACTGAAGACACTTTTAGCATGCAAGCAGGAAAAATACATCAAACAAACGAGAAAACAAAAGGAACACGCCAACAGTGCCGAGGTGCTTGCTGGCATGCAGTACAATGAATCGAATTCCAAATCAAAGTGAATAGAAAAAACACTGCGGGATTAACAAAACTAATAAATACCGCTTCATTTATCTCTAAAATGCGACGATTAGATTATTTTATGTACATAATATATAGTATATATAGTGTATCATATACTACTTTGTATATTTATACTGTGTATGACTCACGAACGAATGGAAACTTTTTTTTTTCATCACCCAAGCTAATCCAAGGTTAGAAAACCATGAGCACGGCTAACATCAAAACCCTGAACTTTAATTCAAACTAGAAATATCGCTATGTGACTAGTATGCCTCCGCCATAATGCATGATTCTCCTAAAAGGTCTATAGTACGTGTGGACAATGTGTGATGACAGTTTCACATAACTGGCAAAATTGTAAAATGACATGTTTGTCACAAATGTGTTGAATATTCACCTTCTTTGACCTAGGTTATTTGGATGAATGGGAGAGCATGTATTTTGGGATTTGAGGACTTTTACTTAACTTTGAATAATTGAGTAATTTTCAAAGTATGGAGAAAAAAAAATACAATATTGTGACCGCGCATCATAAAAGAAACAAAAAGTTGCACACACTGATTTTGTGAGAGGACTGAAAAAAAAAGTGAAAGGGGTCAACGTCCTGGCCGATCTTGACGTTTTCATATTTTCTGAAAGAACAAGTCTTCTTCTACATTTTGCTAAAATTTGGGATCGTTAAACGGGCAGGAAAGTGTGTTTTTAGCAGTTTATTTCGAACATTTTTTTCTTGGATAGAATAGTGTGATTAGGTGTGTCTTTAGATTCCCCTTTCCATTTCATGTAAAAACCTTGTACACACTCGTTGTTGTTACACCAGTGGTTTACATCTTATTTCTTGTCCCATTCATCGCACAGCCAGCACGGCTTGGTAAAGATTAAGCGCTTGAATAGACACTGTTCTTAGGAGAGTCCATTTGATTTGAGTTATATATCATTTTAAAGCTTAAAGTCTGCTCTTTCAGAATATGCTTTAACTAAAATTTCATGTCTGGCGACTTTCTGTTTGTTTTGTGATGCAGGGTCACAATGTCTGTATTGAATAATAAATTGTTACAGTTTTCACCTGGCCTTTGACCCTTGTCCTTTGACCCTATGATCCTCAAATTCATAAGAGAATCACTGTCAGGCAGAACATGCACAAATATATAGGCCTACTAAGTTTCAAGACAACTTGAGCCACTTCCGAGATATGGAGGAAGAAGTAAAGTTCAGCACTTTCACTTGATCTTTGACCTTTTTGGCAAAAAGAAAAAAAAAATCCCAGAAAATATCTATTGGGTAATACACGTATACATCAAGTTTTTAAAAACCCTATAGGCATTACATAAGTATGAGGGAAATAGTAACATTTTGAAAAGTTGACCTTGACCTTTGACCCCCATGACCTTGAAATTCCTTAGATAATCACTGCCAGTCAGTACATGCATATTTATTATGTTCCATGAAGATGAACTTGAACAATTTCCAAGATATGGAGAAAAAGTGCAATTTTAACAGTTTCACTTGACCTTTGACCTGTGACCTCATGACTAGAAACCCTCACCAGAGAATCTAAATTGGGTAGTGCATGTATACACTAGGTTTCAAGAAAATATCTTCAGGCATTGCATAGATTATTGAGCATTTGGCCTTGACGTTTGACCTTTGACCCTGAGCATGTGCACCCAAAAGTTGATAGGCACAATTTCACCCCCTCATACACATACATGCTAAGTTTTATTAGGATACCTCCAAAGGTTTTTTTTTTAGTTACGCTGTCCACAAAACTGATTACGGACGGACGGACGGTGGGAAGGACAAACAACCCGAAAACATACTGTCTCCGGCACCACTTCGTGGCGGAGGCATAAAACAGGAAAGATAGACAAATATGAAATACTAAGTGATTGGCAGTCTGGAAAAAGAGCCGCCCGCTCCGTGACCGATGAGGTTTGAGACAACGGCCTCGATATGACGCCATAATCTACTTATAGCTCGATGCACTAGGAAATGCCTGTCGATAGGCCACAGATCGGCTGTGACAATGACAATCATGATGGTGAACGTGAAACATGTTTGTTTGTTTGTTTGTTTTTTCATTTGCGCATTTATGAAATTGATGGATTATAGTCAATTTAGGCATCTCCTCCAAGATTGAGAAAAAAATAAATAAATACAAAGAGCTCTGTTCGCATTGTCGTTACAGTTTTCATATAGTCGTGATAATTTCATGAAAGAAAATACAACAGCGGCAACTATGCAATCAAAAAGGAAACAAAAGAAAACATGGAGGTGAAAAAAATATAGATGGCGAGCGATTACAGAAAAGATGATTCGAAATGCAATTACAATAATGATATACCCTAAAACAGAATATCCGAATGGACATGGAACAGAATCAATAACGATTTTGAAAGGAAGTTCAGTAGCACAGGGAAATAAAACCTCTCTTCAACAAGTACATTGGTTAAATAAAAATTTATTCGACTAAATATTTTGTACGTTCAGTTTCCATCTTCAATGCTTTCTCTATTTATCTATCCATATCTATCTATCTGGAGTTACAGGTAACATAACCACAACAGGAAAAGAAATGTATTTACAATACACATATCATGTATATAATTATTATGTTTATATCTTTTTGTTTCGTTATGTTTAAGTTAAGACATGATGTATACAAACAAGAAAAATTACAGGAAATTTTAATGTATACAGCAGCTGTGATTCACAGTTTAATACATGTATTACAAAATAATGTTCCTTTAAACGCCTGATAAAACGAGGTAAAGGGGGCCGTGTGGGGCGGGCAAGACCCAGAAGAAAGTTATAAATAAAGAAAAGAAGAAGACACTCCAAAACTAATGACACTCCCGTCTTCCCTCGCGATTCAATTTACACAAGCACCTACTTGCCGACCCGAGGGTCCCGCGTCATTACGGTCACCTACATCTCAGGCCGGAGCATGCCAAAATTGACTCCGTTCTTCGTCCTCGAAGCGAGGCTAGCAGAAGGGGGATGCTGTACTATTCGAGACGCAATGCGCATCCGTAGACACATCGTAGCTCCTAAATATCTCTTACTGTATATCTCCATCTACACCACCCCCCCCCCCTTTCTCTTCCACGTTCTTTCTTAGCTTCAAGATCCTAGCTATTACGCACGATTTTAACGGAATCAACAGGTGGTCAAGTTTAAAGAACGCTGCTCAAGTGACAATGTGCTCTCTTTCTGAGTCATCGCAGTTGCCCTTATTTCTCAAGTTCACCTGTAATTACAAACATACACACGCACACGCACACACACACACACACACACACACACACACACACACACATACACTTAATTAGAAATAATGATTATGTCACGCGATAGGAAAAAAATAGTGCATACTTCATGCTCCCAGGAAAGAATGTATTATTCCTGTCGGAACATCACACTATGCTCAAGAATTTAAGTATACCAGCTTAAGTTATTATCGGCGACACACATGGCTGTCGTGATGTCATTATGTTGGGCTCTACGTAGAAGCGGCACCAGATGTCTATATTGCCATCTACTAAGGGGGAGGAGCGGGCGTGGAAACCATCGTGATGTAAATGCTAACAAAGAAAACAAAGTACTAGGGAAAAGAAAATGTTTCAGAAAGGAAGTGTATTTGGGGGGATTGGGCCGACATCCGCCAAGAGTTGAGCTTTGCTTTCTCCCCTTTCAATTACGTCTCGGAATGTTAGTGTTTCTCGCTTATCCTGGCTGTAGCCCTTATCTAAACTGTCTCCCCCGCAGTCTTTGTCCGACGTCTGTCCGCGCCAAGTCGTTAAACGGTCACCTAAAGTACGGACCTCGGCGGCAGGCCTCTCACAACGGGGTCGTCGAGGAAATATCAACGACACAAAGAAACAGGACACTCAGGGGAAAAGAGACACTTTCAGAGATTCCAGTACAACAGCAGGAATAGCCACCCTTTTGCTTAGGTAACATTATGCCATAAAGGGGCAAGTTCTTGGAAGCAGGCAACAAAAAAAAATGCAAAAATTGTGCATTTACTATGAAAATCGGCAGCTATTTCCATGAATACAAAATAACATTACATCGTTACATTCTTCTCTACTCCTTACGTGTCATGCTTTTTGCCAAAAAGGTTCATACGTCTGTGATGGTTATACATTTTGTATGTTCTCAACAAGACAATATGAAATGGTATGCGATGAAAGGGAGATTTACCTAAAACAGGATAAAGTGACTCGAACGTAGTCAGGATTTACAGTGAATCATCCAAAGAAAGTCTAAAGGAACTCAAACGATCAGCTGAAGGTTTTTTCTTTTCTTTTTTAATCCTTATGTTATTCCGCCCGTCGTGTTCTCCATAACGCTGTAGCAGTCTGTGTGGTGAAAGTAGTTCATCTATTCAAAGACAAATTTTGGTTTAATGATAAAAAAAAAAAACACCTAGAAATGCCGCTAGTGAAATTTTAGCATTCTCACTTGAGCTTCAATTCATCTCATGGCCAAAATCGTTCCCTACAGACTCATGATAAAATATGTGCAGTAATGCCTGCTTCTACAAAGTATGAAGGAAATAGTGTGGTTTCAGCATTAGATAGTAAAATTTAGCATGACCATCGACCTTGACCTTTGATCCATGACCCAAAACTTTCGAAGAGAATCTACTTCAGGCAATACATGTTTGAGTAGGGAGTTTCATGAAGATACCTCGAGCTATTTCCAAGATATATATAGAGAAAAAAAATAGCTCAATAGCCCAAAACCCATCCAAGAGAATCTTTACCTAAAAATACATACATTGCTTGTGCTGTCAGTCCTTTTGGAAATATAAAGCGAAATACCTTTTTTTTTTATTATTTGACCTGCACCTATGACCTCCGACCTAGGGCGCGTGCATCCACGAGTTGCTCTGTCCACTCATACATGTATGAATTATGTCAAGTTTCATTTGGATACGCCAAACATTAAAGGGTGTCTACAGTTCTGATCGAGGTGAGGATTTAGCTTTTAAACGTTTTGCGAGATATTCAGAAACCACTCTATGAGATGTCAAAGAGCATGCAGTTCTAAGGGGTATCAAAAGTTTATTCGATGAAAATCGGTTTTGGAAATGGCTGAGATATCCAAAAACAAAGTGAAACAAAGAGATCCTAATAAAGTTGTGGCATGTCGCCTTTTATTATTAGAACTTTTTTGGATATCTCAGCCATTTGAAAACCAATTTTCATCAAACAAACGTTTAATCCTTCTTGAAATTACATGCTCTTTCATATTTCATAAGAGGCTTTTCATTATCTCACCTAGGAATGTTCAAAACATGAATCCCCACCTCAACCGGTACTGTACAGTCCCTTTAAGTTAGTCATCCACAAAATCGATTACAGACTGACAACCCGAGAGCATTACAATGCCTCCGGCGACACTTAGTGGTGGAGACATTATTAAAAAAAAAAAAAAAAAAAAAAAAAAATCATTATTAGACATTGAGAAGACATTGTAGTAAACACTTTAACATGGCGAAGGCATTCTAAAAAAATATATCATTATTAGACAAGTTAGAAGACATTGTAGTAAACACTTGGTCACCAACTTCAGACTGCATGGGATATGAGATTTGCTTTTTACATGATACAGTATCTCTTTTATACGATATCATTATGATCATCAGTTTCATCATTGTTCTTATTAATAGGCGGATGTGCTAATTTGCGCATTTTATTATTATGTATCTGTGTCTTTTTGTATTTTGTGAGTATAGCGTGATACTGGAAAGCGAATGTGTATGTCACATTGTATACGCCGATACTCGATATGAAGGGTTTGTTTGCAAAAAACCCGATAAGTCCATTTTTGAAGATTTTAAAGTACGATCTCTGTCATAAGGTACAAAATAATACCTTTTAAATGATATATTGGGCACTACTTATAAAGGTATATTTTTGAAGTTATGGTCAAAAGAAGCGAAAATTTCTTATTATTCTCTTTATTTTTCTTCACCTTTAATCGCATATATCTCCATTTGGCAAATATGGACTTATCGGTTTTTGCAAACAAACTCTTCATATATCCTTATGATCATCCTTTTTAAATGATTGTTCTTATTCGCGGGCATGCTTATTGTGTACGTATGCGTCTGTGTCCGTTTGTCTGTCTTTAGTGAGTTAATACAGCGTGATAGTGGGAGCGAATGTGCCTGTTACATTATACGCGGTACTCGACATGAGTACTGTACCATTGTCATCGCTGTATTTATTTAAGTCGAAGATTGAGAGTGAGGGGCATTGGAAAACACTGACCGTGGATATCTCAATGATATGCACGGTTGTGGAACAGACAGCTATCAATATCACGTCCTGACAATATCATCTACTCGGTCGACACAAACATGAACCAGAGAATAGTCAAGGTCATGTATTATTGCAACCGTTCATGTAAAGCGATATAAGACTCATTTTTTTTTCTTCAAACTAGAGATAGAGTAGTTATTATATATATAATGAGCTGATTTTTGCTTGCAGATGCAGTTTTTTTTCTTTATTTGCTTTGAGCCCGTTCGAGGTCTTTATTGTGGTTGGCACAATCCGAGAATATGCAGTCAGAATGACGCAGCTATGATACTCATCTTTCAGTGTATACATTCACACATACATAGATATATGGTTATACATAGAGAGGAAGATAACATAAAGAATAGGCTAACACACAACATACGTTCTTTATCAACTTTGCCTGCATTCGATATAAGTTATCAACTGTAATAATTATTGTTATGGAATCATCAATGTACAGATGGCTCCTGGAGACACACACAAACACACGCACACACACAAACACACACACACCACATCCATACGCACAAACAGACACAACGTTATTTGTTTTCGTGGATGTCCACGTAATGACAGACTTGTCAGAACCCTTTCCTGACTACAAGGGGTGAACGCAGAGCCCAGAATTGCCTATGGATAAACCTAAAGATCACATTTCATACCGGTCCAAACCAAGACGGTTGGACCTGGGGGAACAGGTTTGGTGAAATTATGACGCACGTGTAACCTACAGCCCCCTTCCTTCCCCACCCCTACCCCCTCCCCGTTATTCATGTTTCATTTGTTCTATGTTTAAACCTGCTGATCGGCCTGCCCCGGCATGATTTAGTGCGCATTACCCAAAGGCGCTTTCGGAAAATACCCGATTCACGCTCCGCGGATAGTTTCGAGATTTTGGCGCCCCGGTCCAGTCCTACTCTGGCTTACGTACATCACGTGCTCATGACAGAATAGGGGAGGAAAAAACAAAGAACATCCCTTTACGCGAAATCCCCTCTCACGGTTCGAGGACTTACCCTAGTCCAGGTGCTGGGGCTACCCAGAGTACGCCTGCCCCGTCACAAATCGATCCTCCTCGCTTGTCATTCTCCAGGTAACATATATACACTAAGAAAGAAAGATCAGGGAAGAGAGAAGGAACGTGTTCTTTCGTAAGGTTTTATAGCTTATCACTCCTACAGCAGAGAAAAGAAAATACTACGTCAGATACACTCCGTAAGAATTCATTTAAGAAAAGTGTGGGAATCTTTAGCTCATCTTCTTTCCCTCTCCTTCTCAACCCCCCCCCCCCCCTCTCTCTCTCTCCTTCATTGTTTCACCGAAGAATCCATCGAGTGTTATTATCACACTGCCCTGTATGCCTTTTTTTCTTCCATTTTATTTTTCAGTGTTCTAACTTCAACCTGATGACTTCGCGTGTTTCTCCTTCTCTTTTCTTTTGCGATTCATTACTTGCATTCTTATAGTCTCTACAACACCTAGACGCCTTCGGGCTACAACTGACCCTTCTATATGATAATGGTATCCTTTGTTATTTCTGAACTGTTTTTCTTCGTAGTAACAGTATATGCATTATTAGTGAGAGTAATAGCTCTTTCACTATTGTGTACTTTATCATACTTTGTACATTACGTGTATTTATTTGTTCATTTTTTATATTGGATAAAGTTGGATGAGGTTGTGACTTGCGTTTTGTCTGTTTACTGTTGTGTCATGTGTTCAATTATACTTTGGTTTCCTTCTGTTTTATTGATTAATTTCATATTGCTTTTGGATACCGTGAAACACGCTTTCCCTCATCAAACAGGCAAGTGGTGCATTTCATCTTTCCATTCCTCCCCGCCATCTCTCCATCCCCCTCTCATCCTCTCTCTCTCTCTCTCCCTCTTTCTTTCTGTCTCTCCTCCCCTTTCTTTCCTTCTTTCCTTCTCTCCCACCCCACTCTCTCTACCAGTGCTATGCAAGAATCCCTCGCCGAAAAAAAAGTATACTTTCGGAAGCCCGCCAAGGTTACAGCTAGCAATTTCTGCATAATAATTACCTTTTTCATGATACTCGCAGATGGTTAATAAAAGGGGAAGAAAAATAGAATTAAAGAGAAGAAGGTGGGGAATTCGGGGAAGAGAAGGAGGAAAAGTGGAAGAAGAGCTAGAGGATAGGAAATTTGATTTGAAGAAGAAGGCATGGTCAAACAAACAACAAACAATAATATTGATGATGATAAACACAAGAGAAAGAGGATCAAGTCAGTGTTCGAAAGAACTCAATAATATCATGGTTGTTATCATTGCATCTTTTTGTGACAAGAGTAGCAACTCCAAGGTATAATAATGATTGAAAATAATCATAAAGTAAATGGTAATGTAAATACCATACTATAAGTCTTATCTGAATTGATATCACGTGACCACTGTACAATTGCTGTACAAGGAGGCAGTGGATACTTGTATTAAACAGGAAATCACGTGACAGTCCCCTCCGGAAGAATAGGAAAGAAGGAGAAAGTGTCTTGCTTGGGAGAACAAACAAAATGTAGCCAGGAGACTCGAACCCTGGACATCGTCATTGATAGTCCGTGGTTTCATCCACTGAGTCACCGCAGCTCCTAAACAAAACACATTTATAGAAAAGAGGAAGATTCATATAGGCATTATAAGAGTTGGTCATGCTTATATTGCATTTTGTCACGGTACGATGTGCACGGAGTGTGAAGACACAGTGGATGTGTCTGGTGGGGGAGCTGATGAAACGGGAGTTCACCTTTCTCCTCTTCGACCAAGCGTGTCGAGTTGTGATACGCTCAATCGGACGTCTCTTTATCCGCCATAGATACCTGCTCAACGGTGGAATTTGCTCGGAGGGAGGTGCCAAAGAATAATACACAAGGTAATCGATTGTGTTCCTCTCTTCTCCGAATACAGCCAGATAAAAATCGATCCAGACGATTGCCTACGGTGGCGTTAAGAATAAAACATAATATGAGACAGGGGGAAAGGGAAACGGCAACAGAGCTGATATTCACCGGAAAGACGCGTCTAGTTCCTGGCTGGCATTATACCTCTATCTCAACTTACGAAGGATCTGAGTGCCGCTACATGACACATTGACAGCTACTCCCCTTTTGCATTCCTCTGGCATGATTGCCTCCTCCCTCCCCTCCCTCCCTCCCCTCCCCTCCCTCCCCTCCCCTCCCTCCCCTCCCCTCCCCTCCCCTCCCCTCCCCTCCCCTCCCCTCCCCTCCCCTCCCCTCCCCTCCCCTCCCCTCCCCTCCCCTCCCCTCCCCTCCTCCCCTCCCCTCCCCTCCCCTCCCCCCCCAAGAAAAAAAAAAAAACACTACTGCATCTTTCTTTTCTCTGAAATTTGCTAGCGAACAGGATGTTGGTAGACTTTTGTTCCTATCTCAGTCCAGCTGTGGAAGAACAAACATTACGAAGTGACTGAATGACTGTGTCCTTTGCTAGCTGTGACACTGTTAGGATACACTGGCCAAATACACGAGTATCTTTGTCTTATTTAACGTTAGAATGTCATGCCGCTGTAGGCCTATGCTCCATGGAAGTTTACACATTAACGGTCATTATGTCTATATCATACAGATGTCACACACAATGCACACACGGATGTATTGTGTGTGTGTGTGTGTGCGTGTGTGTGCGTGTATTCGTGTGTACGAGGAAAAACAAAATTGTGTGTGTGCGTTCGTGTATGCGCGTGTGCGTGCGGAAAGCCCTTGCATATTCTCGGTTATCACTAATATCTACGGATGATGTGAAAACAGTATGTTTTTAACATCTTGCATGAGGGATGTTCGGCCACGTACAAGTGTTATTGCTTATGAACGTATAGTTGAATATGCCTGTGAAGAAAACTTAAAACAAATACATCCAGGGATATACTCATACACACACACGCACACACACACACACACACACACACACACAAGCAGACGCAAAAAAAAAAACCGCCACGTTTTCTGCATCTGCAGAAGTCGTATAATCATCTATAGTATGTTTCCTAAGTCAGCAAATATTTTTGATTTCGCGTTACAACTGAGAACTGATAATTTGTGACTTCGCCAAGTCGCTTCTTATAGGTTACGAAATAATCACGGCCAAACCTTAAAGGGATGGTACAGTATTGGTGGAGATGAGAATTGGGCTTTTAACTTATTGCAAGATGCCAAGAAAACACTTATGATAAAGAACAGAGCATACTATTTTAAGAGGAATACAAAGTTTATTTGATGAAAATCGGGTTTGGAATGACTGAAACATCCAAAAACAAAGTAAAATAAATCGATCGTAATAAAGTGTGGGTCCCACACTTTATTAGAATCGCTCTTTTTTGAATATCTCAGCCATTTCAAAACCAATTGTCATCAAATAAACATTGAATTCCTTAAAGAATTACATGCTCTTTCATATTTCATAAGAGGTTTCTCATTATCTCACCGAAAAAAAAAATGTTAGAAACGTGAAATTAGGTCTCAACCATAACTGTACGATACCTTTAATAGACACGTAAAGATCATCAACATAGAGAATGGTTGAAGAGACTTTCATTACATGATTTATGAGTATTACATTTGATATGAAACGACACAATAAAAACAAAACTGACTTGAAACCTACCCCACTCAGCCCAGTCAATGCCATTTCCAAATCCCACCCGTTGTTAAAGAGGCCGATGACACGCCTAATAAGCAATAGGCGTATCATTATCCTCTCGCTCAACCACATTTTATCTTCTTTTTTATTTCCTCCGAACGAGTGAAAACGTTATTTTCGGTCAATGAATGCGAAGCCGTGAAGTGGTATGACAGAGCTTGCCCGTAGGATAGGCACGCACTGACCTCAATGGAACCTTCCCAAATCTCAGACTCCTCGCCTTATTAACCTGGGACCCTATGTGCGCCTAGAGTAATTTCCTAAGCGGAAATAACGCCGATGAAAATGGCAAAGTCGCAAATGATGTCAGCATGCTCTCAAACGAACGCACGTATGAGTGGAGTGTTGTTTGTTAGAACAAGCATTTACACAAAAAAGCAAAAACAAAAACAACAAATATTGCGTCATATTTTGATCACCAAAGTGTGTTTCTTTGTATTTGATTTATTTCTGAGATAATGAGAATAATGGGGATTCTATATTAGGGTGTTGCTTCAAAAATACAAATTGGTATTAACTACACATGAGGAAAGGATTTTATTATTTGAATCTTGAGACATTTTTTTTTTCCATAAGCATTTCTAGGAAAGGAAACTATGATTTAGAAAAATCGCTCGATGGACCAAACTTTACTTTCATCAGTGTTAATAGTATTTTGTAATTGTAATTGTAATTGTAATTGTAATTGTAAAAGTAAAATTGTATTCGAAAAAGGGGGGAGGGGGACGAATGTAAATCTGCATGAATATACATTAAATCATTATTTCTCTGTGTCGTATGCATTAGTGTATTGACATGTAAATTCAATACCCTCTAATCTTTGATCCTGTAAACATATACCAGATATTGCCAGATATGCCAGATATTGGTATAATTATTATCAAAACATCTCCAATTGATGCCAATAGTGATAGTGTTGATATTATCAGTTCACATGTTTTGCTGTATATATTTCTTAGAAAAAAATTGAAAAATAAATAGAATAAACAAATAATATGACTTTTTATATATATATATATATATATATATATATATATATATATATATATATATATATATATATAATAGTTAATTTGTGCAAAAACAATTGCAGAAGTTTCGGTATGAACTCCCGAGTGAATGTAAAGATAAATTCCCTCCCCCCCCCCCCCCCCCACACGGAAACGGTCAATGGCTCCATTTTCTCTCTTTTTATTTTCCTCTTTTTTTTTCTTTTTTTTTTGTCCTCCGTTCGCTTTCTCTGGGGATCAATGGAATGCCGCGCATGAAAAGACTTAGATATAGAGAGGTATGTTTTCTACTACATTTACAATATGGCGTCATAACATAATGGTCTCTCTCAAGATTTCCCCTTCAAAATGCAGCACTTCAAATCGTTACGAAAAGGTCAAGACGAACCCCCTAACCAATGTGATAACATAATAAATTTTGGACGTTCCACTACAAATCATCGACTTTCACCCCGTCCCCACCCACCCACCCCCCACCCGCCCGCTCCCTTTTCCTCCTTTGTCGTCCCCGCGCCTCACACAGCGACTTCAGGAAGATATACGTTTTACGTGCAAATGAGGCAGCTAGGCTTCATAGTATGATATAACTAGGCATGGGAAAATAAAGTAGAGGAATAACATGAATCTACTTTCGATGTAGCCAGAAGCTGGCAGGAGAGGATATTGTGTGCGACCAGCGAAAAGGGTCAACATCCCTCAAGTGCGCACTCCAACGCTCACAACAAGTATTTTTCCGCCGGCCCTCCTATGATTTTTCATTTCTATCGTTCTGTCTGTCTATCCTTCGCTCTTTTTTTTTTTCTTACTGTATATACAACCCTCTTTACATAGACATGCAGCAGAGGTCGGTACATGGAATCTCTATTAACAATATCCTCAGCAGTATCATTCTGTCTATATCTGTCTGCTAGTCTCTTTCTATAATATATCTATATCTCTCAATTATATATCTGTGTAATATATATATATATATATATTCCTCCTCCTCTTTCTGCCTTAATCTCTCCTGTATACATCTGATACATAGTGTATGTCGAGACACAGGCAGGAGGCAACAATGGCTTGTAATAATCCTCTTTTGGAATCAAGAACCTATGAATCTATGAATCTACAATGTGTCGGATGTACTTGCGTAGGCGTGAGTAAATGTATCAGCGTCGAATTATTATTTCATCAAAATGATCGCCAATACGCAAATTTTTTAAACACACACACACACACACACACACACACACACCACATATATACATATATACATATATACGCGAATTCCCGTGAATATTTTAATCTGCTTTACATTATCGTGCTCAATTACAGCATTTGTTGGACGTTGCTGTGTAAACCGCATATGAATCTTCAAATGGGTAGAAAAAAAAGAAAAAAAGATTTAAAAAAAGGTTTCAAATTAATCAAAAATCATTATCAAGATCTCTGTTAACACAAAGAAACAACTTTAAGTGTAAGTGTTCTTAAATGGCTACATCTAACACTGCTCTGTATGAGAAAGTGAATTTAGACATGGTGAATCCGGTCTCACACAGAAAAGAAAAAAATCAGAACAAGATTCTATTTGCCCCATGTAATGAACATCTGTATTTCCGAATTGTATCAGAGACACTGGTAACGTATAGAACTAGACCATGAATATGGCAGTTTTTTTTATATACTTTTTTTCTTATTTATATTCTAAACTTGAAGCGTTCTTGAGCAATGCCTTTAACATTTAATATTATTTCTCCTATATCTGTAGCTACCGAAATTATTTGTTGGCTCCCCCACCCCCACCCCCACCCCCACCCCCATACAGCCGAGAAATTAGAATAAAGTTGATTGAAAGCTTGATCATTCAGCTACAAATGCCATTTTTTAATCCTCCGACTTCCAATGACTTCTCTTCCCGCCCTGTATCATCCTCTCTCCCTCTCTCTCTCTCTCCTTCTCTCTTTCTCTCTCTACAGCAGCGTCTCATCCCTCTCTATAATCATCTTCTCCTTTCCTTTAGTATCCAATCTGAATTGTATTTGCATCTCATTTGCATCTCATGTATGCTGCTTTTTAAATACCCCACAAAGAACGTAGTATAATAATATAATATATGTATTTATTTCAATATGGGTATATAATATTGAAAAAGAAAAGTGCTGGGTTCCATTGTGCTGTGCTTTTTTTTTCTTTAATCATGGTTATGTTTGTTTGCTCTGCGCATTTTAATCGGTTGGTCATGAAAAGCAACATAAAACAAGCATAGCAGCATTCATGATACAAACGGTACTGTTTACCATTGGGAGCAGTGATTTAAAAAATGTTCGAGTTAGCACATTTAATGTATAAGTCTAGGTACATGTATGTTGTAAATTGCAAAGCATCCTACCATATAAAAAAAAAGTCGCAGTAAAGCCTCGAAGATAAGGGCATATCACTATTTTTTCAATAAACCATAACTGTATACGGTTTATTCTAGAACCAATTTTACTATAACTATTGTTAACATTTTGTATATTTAACAATACTTAACATTGATTATACTTATTTACATTTTTACACCGGTTGTTTCTATTACTAACTCAATTTTAGAACTATTTTGAAGCATTAAAGCCGGGTTTCTGTTTCATCTGCAAATGGTAAATAATGCCTTTGATGATAAGACTGATGTACTCAATATAGTTTGCCGTTTGTGAAATAAAACGGTAAAAGGTGTTATAGGAATTGTACCCTTTCTACGCCAGGGAATGTTTCATCTGGGCAGTGTGCACAGCGCTATGATGTTTTCTCGGCACTCAGAGCACACACACACACACACACACACACACACACACACACACACACACACACACACACACACACAAATGATACATAGGCCTACACTTCAAATCACTATTTATGCACTATTCACTTTGAGATATTATGCATTCTTAATTAACATAGAACGCAGCAACAACAATAAAACATGAATTCGCATGCTGCTTCTGCAAGATGTATAAATGCGAAGAATGTTTGCGCACAGGTCGTACCGAATTGATTGGAAATTCCGCACATCATTTACCCTAAGGAAGATAAATGCATCAATCCAAAAAAGTCTTATACCCCCCAGAGTCAATGATTTATACATCATCCTTTCTGTGTCTTCACTGTTCCTGTAGTCTGTTTGTCTGTTAACAACTTCTCAAATACGAAATCTATGTATAGCTATAATATCACGATCATATTCATCATCCTTAATGTCATTGTACTTTTGCTCATCAGATACTTTTGTAACGATTATGCTGTAACAATATTGTTACTGGTGGCGCTATATCTGTCGCGACAACAATACTCGTGATTTCCTCTGAGCATGCTTTTCTTTTCTCTCCCTCTCATGCGCCTTTGTATCTGTTTATGTGTCCATGTTCCCAACCTCCCTCTCTCCTACCCTCTGCCTCTTTTGCCTTTGCTTTGTCTAATCGTGATTGTATTGTTGTTGTTTTTTTCTTTTGCTTAATAGCTTTAAGATGTATTTGATGTTATAATCATGTTTATGAGTGCATGCTACCTCGGGATGTTGAATTTTTTTTTTTCAACTTGTCAAAAGCTGTCAAAGAGCACGCAGAAATGAAAACGAGACTACATACAGACCAAATGAAATTATTTAACTCTTTATGTGCCATGTTCGCACGTCCGACTCAGTCGACGGCGTGCCAACTTCACATATTCCGCTCAATCGCACAAACCCGCCCAAACCGATCAATAAATCGCCAAATGTCACAGTACAATGAAAGCGTTTCACACGATTCCGTTCCTCTTGTCTATAGCTTACATTTTATGAGTTGATTGACTACCAGCAGTGTTTCATACTGGATTTGCGTGTAAATTCTAAGTTTCTGTCACTGCTTTGTGTGCAAACGTCGCACATTTACAGTAATGTAGCTACTGGGTATTGGAAGAAAAGCAATTATAGATTTGCCATAGAATTTACATCAATACAATGACTGGTATTTTCTCTACAAGTTTGCTCGCTTCGTCTACAAAGCAACAGAAATCTTTAGAAGTTATATAGATTTGAGAAACAGCACGTTTTCTCAACGTATGACTTAGTTGGTGTCTCAGAGCTAATGTGGCACAAAGGGGGTTTCCACCATGGCACATGAAAAGTTAAATACAAAAAAGGGGGCATAAACAATGACGTTGATTGTGATCTGAGATCTTTCAACATTTATTAGGGGAAAAAAGGTTTCAAAATGAAATTTGTTAAATTAGCGGAAAAGAAATGTCAACGGAATATTTTAGAGCACGAAAGAATTAAATGAGAAGCCCCAACTACAACGACAAATGAACAGATCATCCTCTACTTCCGCAACGATCAAAATAGCCTTGATTGGCATTAGATGGCTTGTCTGTTAGCTTGAGTCATTTGTGATCACGGTAAATTTTTGGATTTCCGTGCTACTTTTGGGCTTATAAATATAAGTGTATAAAAGCACAAATAAAAAAAAAAAGAAAGTTCATTTCAGAGGAAGACAGTGATGAAGCTTATAGAAAAGGAGAGATAGATGGATTAATAGATTATTGTAAATAGAGAAAAAGAGATATACAGGTGAATGGATCAACATAGATAGAGAACGATAGCGAGGGAGAAAGATAAATAGATCATATCGTGAATATAGAAAGAGAAAGAGCTGGGACAGAGAGAGAGAAAAAAGTGATGGAGGGAGGAGAGATGGATAGATGAATTGATCATATGAATAGAGAAAGAGAGGGAGATATGAATGGATCTTGTAGACAAAAAAAGAGAGGGAGATTGAAAGATTAATGGATGACAGTGAATAGAGTATGAGAGGGGAGAGAAAGATGGATAGTTGAATTGAACAGGGAGAGAGACAGATGGGTGGATCTTACAAATATAGAAATATGTATAAATATAGAAAAAAGAGAGATATGAATGGATCTTGTGGAAAAAATGAGAGGGAGATGAATAGATTAATGGATCATAGTGAATATAGAAAGAGAAAGAGGAATAGATGGGGGAAGAGATCAAGAGGGGTAGATACATGGATCATTACGAATAGAAAGCGACGAAGAGAGAGAAGGAGAAGGTATGACCAACATACGAATAGACTGATTTTGATTTTGATTTTATTGTTCCACATCTCAACATACACTCGGCAGAACATAAGACAAAAACGTTGTAATCAAGAGAAAAGACTTTTTTTCAATCATGAAATGTGAGGAACCTTCTAAAAGCAAAGCTTGTATTGTGGAGGTCCCTAGATGAGAATGTTTAAGTCTTAAAGATTATAGTGAATAGTGAAAGAGAAAGGGGAGGTGTAGAGACAGAGATCGTATCAGGGATGCAAATATCCATCTGCATGGATTGATAATTCCACGACTTAAACGCATTGCTTCTCTACGCTCTACAGGTTTCCGATATTATAAATTCTCTCCCTCTTTTTTCCCTCTTATTTCCTTTTCTGTATTCTCTCCTTCGAGTGTGGCCTACAAACTCAAGTTGACTTTTTCTCTGAAGGTGATGTTCGCAGAAGTTCTCGTATCTTTATAAAAAATATCAACAACAACAACAGCTGACTCCAAGACGTTTTATATGTCACGCTCGCGGCCCGCGTAGCGGGGTATAACGTTACCCCCATTCGGACGTCTTGACTGGGCATCGCCGCCTCTGTTAATTACCCTCCTTAAATACAGGCGACGTGGGGCGAATGGAAAATGGCTGAAATCACTTTCCAGGCCATCGACAATACTAGAGAGAAGATGAGCGGGATATTCGAGTACCAGTCGTTGCCTTACGGAAGTCTGGTAAAGTCACACAATACATATAGGGCCTAATGGTGCAAGATATCAGTCATTCCCTAAGAATCTTACTTTTCAGTCATAATGTTTATTTTTCGTCACATCTATTTGCAACGACCTACTAGACGGATGAAAAAGCTGATCACAAGAATAAAAGGAAGAAAACAGAAAGACAATAATATTATGCACAAGATTAGATGTAGTAGATATGCACAGTCACGGTACATCCACTCAAACACCGCAGCATCATAGGCCTACATACTTTAAAAAAACAACAAACGAACAAACAAACAAATCAAAACAAACATCGGAAAACAAACAAACATGCACAAACACTCACACAAAAAAAGAAAACAGAGAAAAAAATAATTTTCTGAACCTTATGACATTTATGAGAATTCAACGCTTAGATTGGATCGATATGATGTCCAGGCGAAGCGATAGGCCGAAACGTTTTCCCCGTTGCTGATGGGTTACTGTGTCTATAATTATACTGAAAAGAAGACGAGATCCTTCTTCATCTTCTCGCACAGAAAGAGGTCGAGAAGACGAACTCTTACAACAACTCACCCACTCAACTTCTCGGACCCGAGAAGTTGACATATCGAGATCCTATAAAATGCATCTCGCCCTCTCCTCTCCTCGGACTAGGAAAAAAGGGTTTAGAAGGCGCGGGATTACCTCTTCTTCTTTGTGGCACTTAAAAGCTTTCCGTATGTTTGAGCTTCCACGCAGGCAACTAATAAAAGAACTATAAAACAACAACACAATGTGCTCCTAAATAAAAAGATAATCGTATCACACATCCAAATACAGGTAGTTGAATATTGACGTCAGAGATAATCTTCTTCCAAGGTAAACAACACGCAAGCTGAGATTTTTTTTTTCTTTCTTGTTATTTCCAACAAGATAATCATATCCAGACGAGAATTATTTTCCACATCCGATAATCTCCTTTGTGGACATTGTTTTGCAAACAGCTTATCATTTAGTTCTTAATTCCCGCCACAGAAGAATGTCTTTCGCCGCATAATTTTATGTTTCTAACTATACACTAGGTTTCAGTGTGTGTCTGTGTGTGCGTGCGCGAAAGTGTCATTATTACATGTAGAAATGCTGCAAACATTGAATTGTTATATATTTATCTATTTATTCATATGCACACACTGCCCTTTGATATCCCACAAATCAGACTTTAATCAAGAGAAAAGCAAGACCAGGGTCCCGTTTCATAAAAACTTGTTATCAGTGACAACTGTCACATTTCTGTGACAAATTTGCTCCTAGCCAATCAGATGCAAGGATTTTAGTAGCTTATAACAACTATGACAACTTGTCACTGATAACAAGCTTTATGAAACGGGGCCCAGATGTATGGAGGACAATTACAATGAATTATTTAGAGACATGTAAAACAAAACAAAAAATAACAAAAATAACAGAAATTGGCGTGAGAAATCAAGGGCTGTGAAAACACTGTATCAGGGCTGCCAACTCTCACGCATTGAGCGTGAGACTCACGAAATTCAACCAATTTCGACAGTCTCATTCTGATAAACGAAATCTCACACTAAACCCCCAAAATGGAAAGTACATGACTACAAAAATAAATACATCTCTAAATTCTCTAATATTCCGAATATCGATATGCCCAAGCCCAAAATTTCGAGATTTTCCCGCGCGGGTGTAAAGCTTATTTTCGGTTCGCGCGCAAAGACGAGCTATTGGATTACGACTGCATGGTTTCTACGTATACCAAGTGAGCGTAGCTTGTACTTTTCGCAAATTACAGTACATGTATGGCTATGACGTGTGCTTTACATCGCTTTACATACACTGACTGTGTACAGTACGTAGTACGAAACGTACGTATCGGCCGCACAGCCCCGTCAGCGATATTTTTTTTTCCCCCAGGATGGGAAAGGCATTTATTTGTCTTGGTGACTTGGATAGAGAATAACTATCAAGTCTTTGACTTTATTACTCTCTCTAAGCCTGACGGAATAAACCGTTACAAACTTAATATACTTCAGATATTAAGAGCAAAAATGAAAACAAGATGTTGAGCAAAACCCAGCCTATTATAGGGTTCGAACCACCGTCCATCTACGCTGGTAGCTCCATGATTAGAGCACTAACACATCGTGCCACAGCGAGGAACTGCCGAGATTGGTGGTCATTGGTTTTTTCAAGTATGCAAACAGAATTTGTCTCCCTATAGTCTTAGGTTTCAGACGTTTTTTGTCAGTAGACTGCCATAGACTTTACACACACTAGTGACTTTCCCATCCTGGGAAAAAAAAAAATATTGCGCCCCGTCAGGCGCTAGCCAGGAGGTCGCTTAGTGTCTCACGCCAAACTCTCACTCAAAGTTGTGGCAGCCCTGCTGTAATGACTTACTGTAAGACAATCTGAAATTGTTTTGAAGTTACTATGTTTGTTTGGGTGGCTGTTGTTGTTGTTTTTTTTTTGCATTTTGAATTTTGTTTTGTGTCCTTTAACTTTCCTTCTTTATCGGCACCGCGTTGAGATACAACAAAGAAAAGTTTCTCAATTCATCATCGAGGATCGTCAGACACAATTCAAATCGTGCGCCATTTGTCTATCACTAGAGCCGTGAAATCAGTGGAACGGAGAAGTATTACAGGAAACAAAAATCTAAAGAGCAATGTGGATTGAGTGAAAGCAGCATCATCAGTAGAACACATCAGTAAAAGTTTGAGGAACATCGGACAATCGATGCAAAAGTTATGAATTTTTAAAATGTTGGTGTTGGAAGCGCTGGATAAGGAGGGTACCGGTTATTATGTCATAAAAGCAGGGGGGAATAATTGCTACCCTTAGCATATTACGTCAGTATCAAGTTGATGGAATTATGTGCAGTCTTCATGAAAAACCAACACACCCAAAACACAATCAAAATCATACACAAAAGAACAAAGAAGTGTTTTCACACACCGTTTTTTTTTTTTTTTTGAAAGTCAAACGTTCAGAGACAAAAAACCTGCACGCAAAAAAAGAAACCTTTATGAAACACCTTATAATAATAATAATATTGATAATAAAAATAGAATAATGATAATAATAATTATAGTAATCATCATCATCATCATCATCATGATAATAATACGTCATGAATAACATGATACTGTACAGCAGAAATCGCGGGGGGGGGGGGGGGCGGATACAGAAAAAGAAAAACGCATGGAAGACCTGAATAAAGATGTTGTATATTGGTTTGAGGGGAAAAAGGACAAAGTAAAGATTCGTCAATTAATAGATAGATAGATAGATTGAATGATAGATACACAATATGATAGATGGAGATAGATAGATAGATAGATAGATAGATAGATAGATAGATAGATAGATAGATAGATAGATAGATAGATAGATGGATGGATAGAGAGAGACAGAGACAGCATAAGGAAAGTCAAAGGCTGTTGTAATGTTGATTTTTTTTTTCCACTGGATACCACCCTTAAAAAGAAAAAGAAGGAAAAGATAATAATTATTATTATAGACAGTTTAAAAAAAGATGCGTTGCTGAAATGAAAGTGAAACCAGAATAATTATCATTTGTGTTGTTATACATAAATTGCATTCCGTTTTCATATTGTCATGATGAGTACAATCCGCAAACGCGCAGCAAGAGTGATCGCACCAAAACTATAGTGCAATACAGCGCTATTTCAAAGACTGTCCTTCTTTAACAATTACAATAGCCTGACTAGCGAGTCCTTTCATTAAACCACCCTTTCTATCGTATTTATCTTAATGTACTGGTAAAACTCTGTGATTACCTGTAATTCTGTTGTTTGTCACAACCTTTTAACATCGCTTATTTCATCAGTTGGCAAATCTCTTCATCAGATACGATTTCGAAAAAAAAAATGTTTGCACGAAATGATATTGCTGTACATAATGGCCTTGGAAACAAAAGTGATATCAAACAGATAAGATTGCTCTTGACAATACATTCCGCGAATCACGCAGTGAGAATACCGTAATGCAATTTGACTTCGGGGAAATATTAAAGGGATTTGCCTTGCACTTAAAACATGAGATGTGTGTCAGAATTTGCCGCCATTTGTTCATCCCTGCCCTTTAAAAGAAAGATGTAGAAGATGTGAGTGATGAGAGTGATGAATATTATGAATATTCTTCCGACCTTTAATCCAAGGGGGGTACAGTCTCCCACCTGGAGCCCCGCCCCCTGTCCAAGCAACTGCAGCGGATGGGGCTGCAGGGATGTTATCTGTACAGGTTGTATGTTCATAGGGACAAGCATCAACACCCTCCCCCCCCCCCCCCCGACATACATACACACACTCGCATCTCTCCATCCCAACCCCTACCCCTAACCCTATCCAACTCCTATCCCCTCACCCTCTTCACCCGCCCCTTAAGTCAGTGAACTCCAACCGGACCCGCTCCAGATTATGATCGCGGCTCAAAAGTAAATCAGTAACGGATTTGTTGCCATGGCAGCGACTGAATAATATGCAAAACGTGGGGGAGTCGCGGATAATCCGCTACATTGAGTAAAGCTCGCTGTCACGTGTAGCTCTCCTTTGACAAATAACCAGATTGAAAATGAAATGGCGGTCGGAATGACGATGTGCGAGGTATGCAGGACTCAAACTTCAAATTGATAAACGTAGGCATATGGTTGATTGTTTTTCGATTTTCCTGATGGAACGGGCAAAATAATGCGGTAGAGAGCCTCAAATGGAAAGATATTACGGGTGTCAAAGCGGTAGTCTATTTGTCAGTGGAAATCTGTAGTCACACGTCGCCGTTAGTGGGGAGGGGGGGGGGTTCTCCAGCTGGAACGTGCGAAATATGAAATGTTCAAATTGATGAAATTCTTGCATCGAGCTATGCCATTATCTATTGCAACTGAATGATAAACTGCCCTGTATCGACGTAAATAATCACTGAATGGAATAGTGTTTTTGTAGTAGCCATGACAAAATAAATAATGGGCGTACATAATCGAGGAGGATTTGATTAAGATTAGAATTACTTGCAATAAGAAGATCTCGACGAAAACATTTCATCAATTTGAATAATTACAGAGTGCCACGCTACGTGCTTTGTCGGGCGGAAGCTCAAGCTCGACGGTCTGTACGGGATAAGACGCCTGTCAGGAGATCAGGAGGTAGTAGGTTCGAATCCTGCTCCAGTACGTATGCCATGATTTGCTATGTCATGGCTACAAACGCTGATCGATTTAGTGTTTATTTACACTGTACGTCGTAATAAGGAAATTTGTCAATCAGTTGCATGTACAGTGTTGTATTAAACAATAAGAGGAGATATTAATTCGTTCTTCATGAAGCAGGATTCATATATTGCACGAGTACACGGAAAAGGTTTGTTTACTTCCTCGCTGATAGACTTGTCAAGTCCGAGCTTTTTCGCATTTTTGTGACTAAAGAATATATAAGGTATGGTACTTTATTTCTTTTTGTTCTTCTTTAAGCAATCTTTTTTTTTTTCAAGTTTCTTTATCTGTCTCTTCTCGCTCTTTTCTCTGATGGGCGATGTTTTCTGATTTGTAAGCCGACTATTATATAAAAAATAAAAACAACAACAACAAAATATTAAACACGATATAGCTTCTGCACAGCGAGAGATGCAATTAAGTTTATAGCGCGTCTAGCATGAAGGCTCTTTTTGGACAAGTCTTCGGATTTTAACTCAAAGACAACGGCTGCTGTGAATCATAACTAACAAACGTCTGGCACGTCTGTTGACGAGACTACACAAAATATTTTTTTTCTGTCCGAACAAAAGAAGAAGAAGAAGAAATGCAAGTGCTTCTCGCAGCAGTCTGCAACGGATGACATGAACTATGGACGCATGATTTTGGTGGGGGCGGGCCAGGAATAGAAACACCTTTAGACATCGGAACTATTTACAGTAATGATACGGCAGCAATTCCGTCTCATTCAATCCGTCTGATCACTTGCAGATCTGAATCCGATGTGAAGTATAGCGGGGCGTCGAGAAACGACAACGTGTTTATTTAGGGAAGGGACTAAGGATATCCAGAGAGGAAAGGGAGAGGGAGAGGGAACAAGAGGGATTTATGATTCACATATTCATCGAGTGTGCAACGGAAAAGAAAGAAGCAAACAAAACACAAAAGCAAGCACAAAAACGAACTCACTAACATAAGAGATAAAAAACGGCATTGTCCCCCTCTTCTCTCTCTCTCTCTCTCTCTCTCTCTCTCTCTCCTCTCTCTCTCTCTCTCTCTCTCTCTCTCTCTCTCTCTCTATATATATATATATATATATATATATATATATATATATATATATATTTCACGTTATCTCTCTTTGTCTTTCGAGGTCTCAAATTACAAAGGAAGGAGTTAACTAAAAAGAAAGAGAAGACGAGCAAATAAATAAATAAATAAATAATGATAGCATGAAAGGAACTAACAAAGACAAATAAAACGGTGCTGGAGAGCAACAGAATGTTGGTAAATATTTATAGCAACAGCTTTTTCTAAGTAGAATGAAGCCCAACTGCTTGAACGGTCTGAAAGGGGGGGGGGATGGTGAAAGATAATATATGATAATAGAGTGCCCTTTAATGGTACGTCAGACAAATAATTCTAGCCACAAGCAAACAGTTCTGCCGTTGGACAGCACTCAAAATATTCATTAGACTTGACAATTAAATGAGTTTAGACAAATCATTACCTATTCTTGGAATTCACCCTTCATAATTAGTCTCAATACATTCAACGTTGTTTAATGACTTGGCATACGAACAGCTATGTAGGAAAATGATTTCTTCTTTTTTCTGAAGAGACATTCCAACACATAGCTTTTAAAACGTTTGATATCAAATATCATTGTCTAAATAGTTACCGTCATCATTATTATTTATCATTATAATCATTATGCGATTATCAATATCTTACTCATTAGCATTGCTCTAAATTTTCCGTTTTTGTTGATAGAATTCAACTTGTAATAAATCTAATTTCCTTTTTTTTCTGTTATATGATTCTGTACATTTTCTTTTGCTTCTTGCTTTGGTTGCCACATTATGCATAAAATGAAGTATCTTTGATTTCTTTCTATCTACACGGACTCTCAAAAGCTAAACTAATCTACACTAAGCTAAACTTAACTAAACTAAACCAAATAAAACTAAACTGAACTAAAGTAAGCTAAGCTAAACCAAACAAAACTAAACTACACTAAACCTAAACTCAACTCAACTCAACTCATCTCAACTAAAAGAAGATGAGTAATTATATTACATCAATATGATCAATTTCATAAAGCTTTTGGAAGTTGGAGTCACTGTGCTTCAAACTAGACGACATCGAACGGAAAGAAAGACTATAGTGCATTTGTACGGCGATTGTTATGTTCCCCTTTTGAACTCTACTTTGTTGTTGTTGTTGTTGTTGTTGTTGTTGTTGTTGTTGTTTCTTGTGGATTTCTTCATCGTCTTTACTTCGCGTTACCTGTAACGATGAGTTCGTCCTTGCCAGGTGCCGAATTGGATTGGATCGTGCTTAATTCGGATAGAATTCAAACAGCTGCACTTTCCCGCTGTAGCCTTGCAAAGCGCGAATAAGCATTAATGAGAGCGTGTTCCGAGATAAGACTGTTTGTTTGTTTGTTCGGTTTTTGATTTTGATGCCATTTTGCTTATAATTAATCGCTGCGTTCCGATTTTAGGCCCATCGTTGTGTGCAATACTCCCATCAGCTAATAGCTGTTACGAAATCGTCTGAAAGGATATGATTGTGTGCTTAACGGTTACTTTACGAACCGAAATGAACGTAAGCAACCCCTGGCATTAATTTATCCATTTAATTGTCTATTGCTGTTATTTGATATTAGGTACTTTCATCATTGTCTCTTATTTCCTTATGATAATAGCATTATTGTAAACATATGCCTAATTCTTTCATCGTTGCAATCATTATCATGATGACAAGTTATAGCAGTTGTGGTCGTATCTTGTTACGATCATTATTCACATCAAATTCGTCATGGTCATCTGCATTCTCACTTGCTCACGTGAGTTGAATAAACTACGGGGAATCCCCGGGGGCCAATCCGGGTAACTCCCTTTTGATGTCTCTCCATACGCAATAATTGTATTATGGAAAGAGACGCGTATGCACTTCACAAAATAACTTCCCCCGGTAAAGCGTAAGCACAACACTTCCCCCGCTGCTACCCGCGTCTCTCTCAGCGCGAAAGTCCCCGCGGGAAGTGGCGGGTACCTGAAACGAGGGAGGAATAACACAGCAACAGCAGGGGAGAGAGAGAGAGAAAAAAAAAGATGCAAAAGCAGCAACAAGAACTGCAAGAAGAGAATCCTTTACGAGGATAAAAGAAGCAGAAGAAGGGGAAAAAATGATAGGAGATGCATGGTTATCGATTTCGTTCTCGCCCGCTTGCTCCCGTGAAAGATTGGATGAATAATTGAGGAGTCTGTTCAGCTGAGGAGTCGGCGGGCAAGCCGCCTGGTGACACCGTTCGGTTGAAGAGAAAGAGAGAAAAAGAGAGAAGAAAAAATATGCGGACGTATCATGCATGTCCGATTTTATTTAAAACCGCATTGGTGCGACTGATCAAGGTCGCAATGTCGTAGTGACAGTAAGGAGATAGGAAGAGGGGGGGGGGGGTGAGGGGGACAGACAGGTATAGAGATGAAAGAAGGTGAGAGATGGGGAAGGGAGATGCAATATGAAATTACTTTCACGGAGCAATGATCATCATCATGTCATTTACAAGAAAACAATATGGCAATTGGGATTTTTTTTTTGGTCTTTTTTTTTTCTTAAAATCAGTATTATTCCCGCTCCTTTTAATTTCATGGGAGCGGAAGTGTGGCCTTGTTACCGGGGGAGGAAGGCAGCGTGCATTGGAAAGCGCGCGTCCAATTAGGCGCATGACAGGATTCTACCTAAACGGGACCTGGATGACATTGGAAGTACACGTAATTCCAGCCAGCCATCCACACGGGCGAACGAACTGTTCATTGCATAAGTAGATAAACAGATAAATAAGTAAATAGATAAATAAATAAATAAGTATTATATATATATATATATATATATATATATATATATATATATATATATATATATATATATATATATATATATATATATATATATATATATATATATATATATATATATATATATATATACATATCAGATAGACGTATGAATGTCTATCTTCATCTGTGGAGAAACACCAATTAAATCGGCTTTCAGTCTGCGGTCCCTATAAGCTTCGACAAAATGGGGCAAAGTGTCTATATTCAAGATGATAATTCCTTATCTTAAAGATATGAAAATCTTTATTTTGAGTGTAACTGATTTACAATATGGGTGAATTTTTGAATATAAATTCTATTTTGTGTGTGTGTGTGTGTGTGTGTGTGTGGGTGTGTGCATGCGTGTGTTTGTACGCTAAGTACGAGTTACTCGCGAGAAATAATTCAACAGAACTAACCTTTGAATAATCTAATCAACATATCGGATCATAAATTCATAGTTGTCATACATTTTCTTTTTAACTTTCGACACTATTGGAAGCGCAAAGTTGACTTCTGCGATCCTTCAAGGATAGAGCTACGCATAGCTCCACGGATGGATCACCATCATTCATACGTCACGGGCTGACGCTAACTGTGGGAATAATTGACCTTGATTCTGCCCACTTGAAGATGAATCGCTGTATATAGCGCTATACATCAAAGCGGCGACAAGAACCCCCAAACTCCTGATCACCCCCCCCCCCCCGCCGATCTTACAGCGCTTCGCTCCTTATTGCAATATAATGCCTTCTGCACACTTAACACATACTTAACACCCCGCTCGCCCTTCTTGTAGCAGACAGACAGACAGACAGACAAAAGTAGAGAAAGGGAGAAAGAGAGAAAGTTAAATAGTATTGACTCCTGGAGGCATCGAAGGTTGAGGACTTCGTATAGACTGAGGCCGCCAGTACTGGGTATTGGGGCTACGGAATGGAGAAGGGGCAAAAGAATGGGGTGCACTCCAGTACAAGGGGGGAGGGTGCAAAAGTCTTCGATCTCAGGTTTTGACCTTCCTCTATCATCCCTTTCGGCGTCACAAACTCTCTCCTCCCCCTCCCCTTCACAACATGAAACCACCAGAACGTCTGCTACTTAACTTTAATTACTGTAATATGCAAAAACTAGTGCATGTTAATGATGATTATGGCGGTTTCTGCTAAGAGGGAAAACACTCTGTCCCATGGATAGGAAATAAAATGAAGTGACATGAATTAAGGCTCAGACGCCTCAAAAATCCCACTTTAACTCCTCGCAAAAGGTAAAAGGTGGTCACGCAGTGAAATTGTCTGCCCAACATACACACAAGAAAACGGTTGAGATATGCCAACAAGCTATAAGCCCCTGGTCGTGACTGGCAATAATCATAGTCAACCCTTACGCACCAAGTCAACCAGATTCGTTCTGCTACATTATAGAACAAATAAAAGACTACCATAATTAACGCTATTACTACTAATGTTGGTAACAATTATAATGATGATGATGAAGATAATGAGGATGATAAACATGAGGAGGAGGATGAAGATGAGGAGGATCAGGATGAGGCTGATGATAATGATGAGAAGGAGGAGGAGGATAATGATGATTAGGATGAGGATGATGAGGATGATGATGATGGTGAGGAGGAGGAGGAGGATCAGGAGGAGGCTGATAATGATGATGATGATTAGGATGAGGATGATGAGGATGAGGATGATGATGATGAGGATGAGGATGAGGATGAGGATGAGGATAATGATGCATGCCACCATAACTATCACAACGTGATTACTGCTACCGCCACTAGTGATGATTGTATTAATTACAGAGGTAAGTGAAGAAGATGATGAAGAAGATGAGGATGATGATGATGATGAGGATGATGATGATGATGATGATGATGATGATGATGATGATGATGATGATAATGCTGTATGCCGCCACAACTATCACCACTGATTACTGTTACCGCCACCAGTGATGATTGTATTAATTACAAAGGTAAGTGAAGAAGATGATGAAGAAGATGACGACGACGACGATGATGATGATGATGATGATGATTGCGATGATGATGACGATGATGATGAGGAAAAGGATGAACAGTGGTGGTAGTAGCAGAAGAAAGAGATAATTTGAGAAGAATTAGCCATCCTCACTAAACGCATTCTCCATAATGTAGCTTGATGCTTATGGCGATGTCTCCTTATACATATATATATATATATATATTTTTTTTTTTTTTACTTCCTGTATAATCATGATAGAAACAACTGCTCCCATGTACTTGTGCGTGACTTGTGTGTACTCAAATCATTTTAATGCAAATTGAAAAGTAATCAAGGTAGCAACAATTCAAGAGCTCACTGTAAATAATCCATACCCATATAGTGTAATGATCGTGTATACGTTATGGTCTCTATGTTGCAATCAGGACTTGCTCATCCAAGCCTTTTCCCCTCGTCACGTTCGAGGCTGGAAAGATTTACACCTGATGAAGCTCGGCGTGCCATCCACAGCTTTATATTTCATGCGGTTTCTTCTTTCTTTTTTTCTTTCATCTGCAATCCATCATTCACGAAATAACAATCCATTTTTTTAAGGGAATGCATGCATTATAGCGCGGACGATTCTAATTCTCCCAAAAGCGAGGACGGAATGTCTCAATTTCTTGTTTTTGTTTTGCTTTATTTTATTTTTTTTTTTTTGGAGGGGGGCGTATGACTGTGTAATATTCTCTTGACAAATTCGATTCAAAACGACCACATATTCGTACACGAAATTCTATCCTCAATCGGCAACTGTCATTAAAAGCGCGATTTCATAATCATTCATGCGGTTATGCATGTGTCTATCCAAATGTCATTGACAGTAATTATGTTTTCATCCAATGACAAGTGTCGCAAGCAAGCACGTTAAGCACATAAAAAGTAGTAATTTAGAAACAAGAAAGACATGCCTACTTCTTCACTTGTTCTTTTATAGTCTTTAGCATCCATGCCTTTCTTCACTCATATTACGACATGCATGGGGAGGCTATATTAGGGGGATGTGATTATTATTCTGTATTGCGATTTGAGGAGTACTGCGCGGGTGTAACTCTACACGCACTTGACCTTAGATGGTGACAAACGCCGATCCGGCACTTGTGGCGGCGGATGTAGCTGACGAGGCGACCGTCGTCGAGAGCGCTGAAGGTTTTTGGATACCGTATACGAGCCTGATAGTAACAAACAGAAAGCAATGTGACTATTTCCTTCCTCAACGTCATCTTCTCTTTCTTCATCTTCATTATTTTCGTCTTTCTTTGAAGATACCGGTTGTAGAGATGTAGAGATGAATACTAGTGACAAATATTGCTGTTCGGTGTACATTTTTTTTTTTGCTTGCTTGTTTTTTTTTATGTTTGTTGGTTTGTTTCCATGTACATTGTAAAACATCGTTAATGATTGTCTCTGCATGATCAGCGGATGGAACGTGTCGTAATGGCGCAATTAGCACGTTTCACTTTAATCACAGCAAACTTTCACATGCGAGAAAGAGAGTTAAAAAAATGTCTTGGCTCTAAGTAAACGTTCATAATTTATAGTCACCAGGTCTTGATCAAAGAAACAAAAAACATCGGAGTATTTCATGAAGTGGTATACTGGCACAACTTAAGCTGTTAAAAAACTCGTTGGATTCGAGCCAGAGTTAATGTCCTATATTATTATTAGAATTATAATAGTCAGCAGAGTGAACGAAATTTGCTCAGTTATAAATAACGAACGAGCGCTTTTCGAAGGGGCAATGTACAGGGAGGGGAGAAGCAAGGCTCCGGTTAAAGACCGAATGTGTGCCATTAGAAACGGAGTGAGGCGAGACATTCGTAAACTGAGCCCTAATAAATCACTGCGAGATGGTGCCTATGTTTATGGTGTGAATGTTCATTTATGGCAAACTGCGGAGGGAAGGGAAGGGGGACAGATGGGAGAAAATGATTGGTAAATAAATTATTCCTGCATGAGATGGCGGGGCCTTTTCGAAGGTTCAAGCCAGGGAGGTGGGAAAGAGACCTTTTCACCTCCTTGTACCAATCTACACCATTTTCTTATATTATTTTGAATACATTAGTAGAGAAAGTGGAAGGGTTGTGTGCGCTCTTCATCCTGGATCATCCTCCATTTTCCCTTTTTTATCTGGTTTTTTTTTTGGTTTTTTTTTTTGGTCTTTTCATAAGGGAAGATGATATTGCGAGTTATGCGCTACGTAATGAGTCGAATATGAGCCGCAAATGGCAACGCACTCTTTGGCGGGTTAGACCGCTAATTACCTCCGTCTTCGTCCCATGCTGCGGTATGTTTATCTACATGCAGATGAAAGACTTCCACACGGATTATCACACACTGGCATGGAATGCCGGCTTGCATGCACTCTTCACGAAACGAACCGGCGGCATATTTTCATAGCTTACGGTATAGGACACGTGCCTACACACTTTTTTTTAGTCCAAAATCACGGGCATATGGAAGTGTGAAAGTGAATTACTTGTCGCTTTTGCAATCTATAAGACCAATTGATAATTAAAAAAAAAAAAAAAAAAAAGGTAAATAAATCGGTAAGTATACTGTTTTAACACTGGGATTGCCCTCTTCCTGTTTCTCTTTGTCTTGTGTATATTCTTTACTGTCTACCTGTCTGTTTGTCTGTCTGCATGTCCACCTCTCTGTCTGTCTGTCTGTACGCCTGTCCCTTCCCCCTCTTTCTCTCTTTTTTCAACCATGATGTCGAGTTTGAGCAGTGGTGATGGTTTTACACAGCAGCGGTCGTGTGACACTATACCAGCATTTGCCGCTGATGGCGTCTGTCAACTTTTTTTTTCCGACCTCGGTGGAAGATGTCACTTTGAGACCTTCCCTATCGCTGATATCCACGTTGTGTGCCACTAGCACATTAGATTTCTAACTTAAACATGTTTTTAAAATGTCATATTTTCATTAGGGTTATCAGAGCCCCTCTTCCAACTTATGTTATCACTGTGTTCACATATTGGTTCTCATGCATGGCCATCATTTCTGTAGAAAAGGAACTTAGACTAAAATTACATTGATTATTGACTTGTTGGCTCGCGATGACAGGGCTGGCGTTTTCGAAAGAAACAATCGTAAAAATAAACCACTCAGTCCTTGTAGCATGATATTATTAGTTCAGTCTTACATTACAATTAATTTCACAGTATTAATAACTAAAGCATTTTTTTTTTTTTGAAAAGCCGTTACACACACAATACGTGTATTGTTATCCAGATTTTGACAACTTCAGAAACACAAAACCTCTGAATCTGCCACCACAAGAGGGGCTTATATATCACTTTAGATGGGGAAATAATGAACAATGATGATAGAAGTGACAGTGCTTAGCACTTCCGTGAATACTGTCTGTAATGATATTCAGGTAAAACATGCCATCGCAAAGTAGTGTAGCCATCAAATGCATTGCTGAATAAAAATGGCTGACCACTTAGACGGGGAACATGTAAAAAGGTATAAGTAATCAAACGAGACTAAAACACCATGTGACCAACTAATATCCAACCTACAGTTCCATGCAAATTAAACCCACGCTACGTCACCTCCACTCTCTGATCTCGCTCATCGTCATTGGCACGATTAGGGAGCGCGACAATGTCCTCGCTCATTAATTAGTAAATGGTGGATTCGAAAATTAGATTTCTAACATCACAGAGTGGACAACAAAGCAAAAAAACTGGTGTTGTGATAATAATTGGTATAAACGAGCAGCAGCTGACCTGAAAAGGACCATCAACCTTGGGGACAAAAGCCGGACGAGCCAAAATCGATAATTGCAGCCCTATCGTTTGGCAGGAGATAATCGCACGTGCCGTATCGATCGATACATGTCCACACACGATGTGCTAAAGCTCTCGGATATCGTTCAACTCGACGCAAAAATAGACCTACATTATAGTACGTATAAGTTGTTGAGCTGTATCCCTTCTATTGCAGTTCCATAACATGTCTTATCGTGTCAGACTCGCAATGAAAACATAACATACCAGATTGACTACTTATACCCTACGATGACTTACTATTATGATATTTAAAACACCTTTTTTTTTTGGGGGGGGGGAGGATGGCTGCCGGGAGAAGATGCTCCTTTCGTTCATTTTTTTTTTCACCTGTCCCTGACTTCCTCCGCCTTTGATTTGATTTTGATTTATTTATTCACCGTAAATTCATGCAAAAAAAAAAGAGTGCAGTAAAAGTGTGACAAGCAATATACAACATATGATCAACAGTAGATTAAAACATAGAATGCATCGAATATGGAAAAGGGAAGAAAGCAAGAGAAAAAAAAAATAAGCAACGAATATGGACGGTAGGATAGCCCATTCAGCTCAGTCTACGAGGACTTGGCTGTTCTTCCATGGGGTCCTAACATGAAATTGATATTGATATCAGGATAAAAAGATTCAAACTGTAAAAATATGTATTTTTTTTTTTCATTTTACACATGCATGTTCACATGCATGTTTTTTTATTTTCATTTCCAATCAAACACAGGTAATACACTTTGACATGATTACATATATTGGAACATAATAATACATATTGGTTCTTAAAAGAACTTCATGGAAATGGAAATTGAGGGGCTGCTAAAAAGCGAACTTGTAGATTGCAGTCCCCTCACTTACGTTACATTACTACAATACATTAATTATATATGACTTTATAACACAATACAACGGTATGTACCGTACAAGCTAATCATTGAAAGTATACAGTTTTCATTCAATCAAATCGGATGGTTACATGAAGTACAGTGTATACGCTTTCACATGTATACACATAGACATAGACATAGACATACACATACACATACACATAGACATAGACATACACATACACACATACACATAGACATACACATACACATACACACAAGCACACACACGTACCCACATACACACACACGTACCCACATACACATACGCACACACACGCACGTACACACACATGTATGCATCCACATACATTGTGCACACACAGAAGAGAGTAGGGAAAGAGAGGGAGGGAGGGGGAGAGGGAGAGTAGAGAGAGCGAAGGGCAGGTCAACATTCTCGATACAGGCAGAAGAAAAAAGAACAACAATTCCAAACAGTCAAACTAATCATGGGGTACATATGAGCTAATCAAATATTTCTTTAAATTACTAGAGAATGATTTCAAACTAATGGAATCTTTTATATTTCACTGACAAAAGAAAAGAAAGAACATTAGATATTGACTGAGCTACAAAAAAAAATTAAACTTATACTATAGAGGGATTATAAAAAATCTGAAACAAATGATGTTAACTTACTAGAAAATGAAGCAGGACTACAAACAACTTTTAAGTTTGGAGGGAGATTGTTGTATTGCACAGCACCCCTATAATAAAAAGTTCTTTTACAATATTCTGTCCTAGGTTTTGGCAATGCTAAGTTCCCTTCTTCATCTCCATCTCCTCGTCCTCCTCCTCTCCCTTCTTCTTTGTAGTCTTCTGCTTCTTAGAAAACAAAATCCTTGTCTTTGTTTCGTCCACACTTTTCATTTTCTACTTTATCTTCGTTATCTTCTCATCAGTCTTATAGTTGATCTTCTTTTTTTCTCTTGCTTTACTCTTTAAAAGGTTAATATAATAAATGCATTTTCACATGCCACTGAATTATAAGAATGACTCACAACAAATCCATGACTACCGGGATGGGGGTACTATTAGATCTTGAACGCCCCCCCCCCCCAAAAAAAGAGAAAAAGATAAAGGAATTAAAACGTTCAGCGACGCCTGTTATAAGCCTACCGAGAGGTCGTACTGCATACGTACCATTCAGCAAAATCAATTAAATGTTGTATCGTCTATAAGGTTGTATTCGTCATTTGCCTTCCAAGATAAATAAGATTTAAATTACATCGGAGATAGATATAGCGCCTGCAGTGTCATTGCAAAACTTCAAGTGATAAGTCTAATCCTTCTTGACGCGGATGCATAAGAAGCTTATTTTGTTGTTTCTTTTACTCGTAAAAAAAAGTATGATATTTGCATTTGGTTTCTATACTCGGATCTCAATGCTCAAGTCATTTAGTTTTATCACACTCCTATCTTACATATTAGTAGCTCATACCTGTATCTCAAATTTAATTTTGTGTTGTTTTAACACGGACGAAAACTCACACGTATATATGCGCAGTTCATACACATACACACACACATTCCCCCCAACACGCACTATCGAGTCATGCTGTATTCTGGCTATAGTTGTCGTTTGTTCTCCCTCCCTCCCTCACTTTTGTTAAAACTAATGGCACGGGTTTTTTTTTGTTTTCTTTCTTTTAATGCTTTTTTTCGTCTTCGTTTGCTTTGGACCCACTGTCTGTGACAATTCATTATTCTAACTTAGTCCCAGCACATAGTCGATTAGAATTGCTCCATAATCATTGTTCGTCATAAATTCTAGTCTGCAAGTCATTTCATTGGCTAACACCCCCCCCCCCTCCCGAAAAAAAAAATTACCTTTCAAACAAATAGATTAAAATGGAATACAAGTTCAGAATATTCTGAACGTCTGCACTCATTGTATAGGCACTAGTGCAGTGGACATTCATAATCTCGAGCTCGGTGATTAACATTCTGAGAAAAATAGTTCATCCACTGTGTCAAATGTTGAAAGGAGAATCTGGGAAAACAGTGCTTAAAACGCTGTGAAAGTGCAATTAAATCGTGTTATCATATAAATTGTTGTAGCACAGCAGTAGTAGCAGCAGCAGCAGCAGTAGTATTAGTAGCAGAGTAGCAACAGCAGTAGCAACAGCAGTAGTAGAGCAGCAACGGAGTAGTAGTAGTAGTAACAGCAGAAGGGGTGATAGCAGCAGTAATAGCAATAATGGTAAATAATGATTACAGAAACATGCTAACAGTAAAGGCCTATAATCAAACATGATTTTAGGCCTTAGGACTCGTACTTCAGAATCGTGTTATGTTTGTGTGCCTTGTTTTCTTACTCCTATGGGTCACTGTATTAATTAACACTGTTTCTTACCTAAATATTAACATGCGAACGAAAGCAATCATTCGTCTGTCTGGTAAGAGATTGTAAACACTATGGCCAGCTCATTCGCCAAGTAAAGGTCATTCGCTCATAAAATGACAGACACTGCCGAAGCCATTGTTGACACAGATATTGCGTAACAGAGCACTTGAAATGGATCGATGTTAATGGTGTGCTGTTCTTCATTTGGGAGATAGGTATTTCACGCGTTATGAGGTAAAAGTGAACATTTCTACAATATTAGACACCAATATGGCGTGCAAGAAATGGATTATGGCTGCTAAAAGCACTTTGAGTCCACTAAAAACATTGGAGAATTAAAGCTGCTTTATCATCTCATTACTAAAAGGCTTATTACAACAAGAAGAAAGAGCAGGTTAATATGCATATGAATTTATTTTATATTACTGATACATTATCACTTTATTTAAGCATTACTACATGACGATTATGTCAAGATAGATGAAGAGATAAATTAACGATCAAATACATAAACAATAGCGTGCAAGTGAATTGCATACACTATGATATAGATATACATTATGTTTTGTATTATTCCCATTACAGTATCATACACCTCTGCACAGAGATACCCATTGATCCAACGCGGAAAATATCTCTACCTTTTTTTATCTATTATTGCAAGGATGTTAATACGTAACGGTGGGATATAAACAGCTTACGACACGATACCCAGTCATGTTGTTATGAAGGTCCCAAGAGCAATTACGGAGCAAGGAGTGTGGATCAAACATCAAACTATAGAATTATCCCCCTTGGTAAAGGACAGCGACTAATCTAGTTCGAATCCAGACTATGCTTTCAGATCAGGACTCCATTTCATAACGAGATGTCATAGGATAGCAACTCTTGCTGGAATGCCAAATTTCATTTCATTTCATTTCATTTATTAGGCTTCTACACAAATCATATACAGTGTTGTGTTTACAACATCCGTCAATGAAAAAGTGAAGTGACACATAAATCATAAGTTATGAGTTCAGAATATACACAAAATGTCATGGTAACAACAAAAATCCAGCATCCTGATTTGCTGTTGCTGAGGGAAGTTGCTACGCCAGCAAAACCTGCTATCCTGACGTCTTTAATGAAACGGGCCAAGAAGTAAACTAATTTTGACTGATGTGTTCCTTTGTCAAATTAAATCCATTTTACTTATTATTCAGGGGATTACTGCAAATAAGCTTCTATTGTGTGCTTTTTGTAATTCCTCTACTGTCGTTTGTATGTTCGTTGTTTTGTGTCCAATATGGTATTTCTATGCCTGATGTGGAAATAAATTCAATTCAAATCAATTTAATTCAAACTCTGGATTATATCATCTGGCATTGTTTTTCTTGCGTTCTTTTTTAGATAGGTTTGGAAACTTTTCTAGCATAGCGAGTGGAATTCATGCTCATTTCACTGTTTGTTTACTTTATAATAATAATGATAATAATAATGATGATGATAATAATAATAATAATACTAATAATAATAATAATAATAAAAGTAATAATAATTATAATGATA